>NC_133187.1:45735000-45825000 GCF_049306965.1 Danio rerio | reverse complement strand
TACACTGAACCTAATACCATCCAATTAGAATCATTTCTTGTGCTTGGAATTAAATTGTTTAAATTGAATTGAAGCGCTTTTTACAAGACGACACCATTATGACACGTTTAACAGTCATCAACATCTTAAGTCCTTCGAAGTTTTTAATCTTTAAATAAAATAGAAAAAAAACTTGCCGCTGATGAAACCCAGAAATGAGAAAAGGGTCCATTTTATAAATGAGTGTTTTAATTATAACTAATGATAAAATATAAAACATGATAACTAAAGGGACTAAACCTAAGGAAAATGAATGAATGAATAATCATCTAAGTATGTTTATGTTTATTTTTATTCTTGTTATTTTTGTTTTACACTTTACACAGGTTTTGTAATTTTGCTGCATACGTGTTATTTGTGGTAGTTTTTGTTAATTAAAATGTCATTATTATTATTTTTTATTAATATTATTGTAAGTTCCATTCTGCCCTACGTTCATTTGTTTATTTTCTGCTATATTTCCTTGCTTAAGTTTGAAACCAAAAATAAGGAATGTTGCCTCCACAACCAGCTGAAATCAGTATGTTTTTTTTTCATGTGTTGTTGATATTTATAAACACCTCAGTCTGAAATTCTGATGGCGTCAACATTTGTGTTCTGTAAGGCCTATGTTTGGACTCAACGTGACTGTGATCTCGATTTAAAAAAGACTGTGATCTCGATTCCACCCCCCACATGATCATAATCCAGCGATTACGTTTTAGCCAATTGTATTTGATTTATTAAATTGTTTGTTAAATATATAATTATATAGACTATAAAAATATTACCTAAATGGATACTTTTTACAAGACGACACGTTTAACAGTCATCAACATCTTAAATCCTTGAAAGTTTTTAATCTTTAAATAAACTGAAAAAAACTTGCCACTACTGAGAAAACCGAAAATGAGAAAAGGGTCCATTTTATAAATTAGTGTTTTACTTCTAACTAATGATAAAATATAAAACACATATGGATAAGTTGGTGGTTCATTCCGCTGTGATGACTCCTGATGAATAAAGAGACTAAACCTAAGGAAAATTAATGAATGAATAATCATCTAAGTATGTTTGTTTATTTTTTATTCTTGTTATTTTTGTTTTACACTTTACAGGTTTTGTAATTTTGCTGCATAAGTGTGAATTGTGGTAGTTTATGTTAATTAAAATGTCATTATTATTATTATTCTTTATTAATATTATTTTACCAATTGGCCCTACTTTCATTTGTTTATTTTCTGCTATATTTCCGTGCTTAAGTTTTAAACCAAAAATAAAGAATGTTGCCTTCACAACTAGCTGTTTTGTTAATATTTATAAACACATCAGTCTGAAATTCTTTATTTTGTTCTGTAAGGTGTTTGTTTGGACTCAACGTGACCGTGATCTCAATTCAAAAAAGACTGTAATCTCGATTCGACCCCCAACATGATCTTAATCCAGCGATTACGATTTAGCCAATTGTATTTGATTTATTAAATTGTTAGTTAAATATATAATTATATAGACTATAAAATAAAATTAACCTATAAATGGATACTTTTTACAAGACGACATGTTTAACAGTCATCAACATCTTAAATCCTTGAAAGTTTTTAATCTTTAAATAAACTGAAAAAAACTTGCCACTACTGAGAAAACCGGAAATGAGAAAAGGGTCCATTTTATAAATTAGTGTTTTACTTATAACTAATGATAAAATATAAAACACATATGGATAAGTTGGTGGTTCATTCCGCTGTGATGATATGCTGATAAATAAAGAGACTAAACCTAAGGAAAATTAATGAATGTATAATCATCTAAAGATTATGTTTATTTTTTATTCTTGTTATTTTTGTTTTACACTTTACAGGTTTTGTAATTTTGCTGTATATGTGTGATTTGTGGTAGTTTATTTTAATTTAAATGTCATTATTATTATTATTATTTATTATTAATATTGTAAGTTCCATTTGGCCCTACTTTCATTTGTTTATTTTCTGCTATATTTCCTTGCTTAAGTTTTAAACCAAAAATAAGGAATGTTGCCTTCACAACCAGCTGAAATCCGTATGTTTTTTTTTTTTTTTCATGTTTTGTTGATATTTATAAACACATCAGTCTGAAATTCTGATGGCATCAACATTTGTGTTCTGTAAGGCCTATGTTTGGACTCAACGTGACCGTGATCTTGATTCAAAAAAGACTGTGATCTCGATTCCACCCCCCACATGATCATAATCCAGCGATTACGTTTTAGCCAATTGTATTTGATTTATTAAATTGTTTGTTAAATATATAATTATATAGACTATAAAATAAAATTAACCTAAATGGATACTTTTTACAAGACGACACGTTTAACAGTCATCAACATCCTTGAAAGTTTTTAATCTTTAAATAAACTGAAAAAAACTTGCCACTACTGAGAAAACCGGAAATGAGAAAAGGGTCCATTTTATAAATTAGTGTTTTACTTATAACTAATGATAAAATATAAAACACATATGGATAAGTTGGTGGTTCATTCCGCTGTGATGATATGCTGATAAAAAAAGAGACTAAACCTAAGGAAAATGAATGAATGAATGAATGAATGAATGAATGAATGAATGAATGAATATTCATCTACGTATGTTTGTTTATTTTTTTTTCTTGTTATTTTTGTTTTACACTTTACAGGTTTTGTAATTTTACTGCATATGTGTGATTTGTGGTATTTTTTGTTAATTAACATTTCATTATTATTACTATTAATATTATTATTATTATTTATTGTAAATTCCATTTCCCCCTATTCTCATTTGTTTACTTTCTGCTATATTTCCGTGCTTAAGTTTTAAGCCAAAAATAAGGAATTTTGTCTCCACAACCAGCTGAAATCAAAGTTTTTTTTTTTTTTTTTTTTACATGTTTTGTTGATATTTATCAACACATCCGTCTGAAATTCTAATGGCATCAACATTTGTGTTCTGTAAGGCCTATGTTTGGATTATGTTTGCACTATACTAAAATATACTTTGCAATGATTTCTAATAGAGCTGCACGATTCATCGAAAAAAGACCATGATCTTGATTCGACCCCCACACGGTGTTAATCCAGCATCTCTACGATTCAGCCAATTGTATTTTTATAGATTTAAATAGTTTCTTAAAAGAAATTTATATAGCGTTTAAAATAGTTTCTATTTTTTTACTAATTTTACTATTTACGATATATGTATATACACCCTTATTTCAAGACGACACTTTAACGGTCATCAGCATCTTAAATCCTTGAAAGTTTTTAATCTTTAAATAAACTCAGATAACTTCCCCCTTCTGAGAAACCCAGAAATGAAAAGAGGGTCCATTTTATAAATTAGTTGTTTTACTTATAACTAATAATAAAATAATAGAAAAGTATATGCAATTTAGACTAGCAATAAAAAACCTAGCTGTTACTGTATGTAAATAACATACATATGGCATTCATTTAGTCTTACAGATTTATTATTAATCACTAAACATTTCTGTTATTAACAGTTTCTGTATTTTGTGAATCACAAGTGTTTTCTGTTTATTTACTGTTGTGAATTGCATTATGGAATTTTGAACTCAGCTCTGTTGACTTTTTTTTGCTGAAAATTCAACTCCACAGTTTAACGGAGTGACATTTATTGATATTTCAGCAGCTTGAAATAATATAACGTACAAGAAATAAAATAAGTCTGTGCAATATTAAACAATGTACTGGCAGTTAATTATAAGGTTATTGTACCCAAACAACCCAGACAATAAATCACTTAAAATTATTAAAATAACGTCACTTTTTCTAACTTTTCAAGGTTAAAAGTTGTTGGAATGAAGATCAAGGTCCCATAATGCAATTCAAAAGCAGAAATAAATGTGAAAAAATAAAAACATGAATCACGAAATACGGAAAACTGATAAATTACAGATATTTTTACAGTGTATGCATTGTTATAAATTGACAAGCGAACGTGTGTGTGTGTGTGTGTGTGTGTGTGTGTGTGTGTGTGTGTGTGTGTTTTACAGTAATGTTAAAACATTGATTCAGAGATATTTGGTCTTTAATAATGTTCTCTTAGCATTAGTTATTAAGCAACTTTTACAGTTCTGGCTAATGCCAAACCTCAGAATTATGAAAAAATACGGTTTTAGTAACATGAATTTAATGTAGATTCAAAGTCTGGTTTTAATAATGTTTAATAATATTACCGCAGTGTTTCAGAACACTCAAATAACACAGATAAACAGTGTTGACATGTTTGTGAAGTGATAAAAATCTACAAACCCATAGTTTTTTTGTAAACCGATTTTTCAGGAAAATGTTCTGAGGATGTATCGTGTTTTATGTCCTTAAGGTTTATGAACATTTTGAACAAATGTTAATCCAGTATTGATAAACGAATGTTTGCTCGCAGTCTTCATTAATTTCCTCAGAAGTTAAACTCAAAAATATTATTTATGTTCAGGACATTCAGTAATGTTAGCAAACAAAAAAGTGCACATAAATACAAAGAAAAGCTAGTTACACTGAATTAAATGGGAACTTTTGAAGTATAAAGAGTGAAATAGTGTTTAGTGTGTGTGTGTGTGTGTGTGTGTGTGTGTGTGTGTGTGTGTGTGTGTGTGTGTGTGTGTGTGTGTGTGTGTGTGTGTGTGTGTGTGTGTGTTCAACAGCAGCAGAAGTGTGACAGGGTCGTGTATGCTGATTCTGGAGTGTGCAATACACTGTTGTTTAGACACATTAGCTTTATCTAACACCATCAAAAGGCAGATTATCTTTATGTTGACATTAGTTGAGTGAAGAGCATGTAGATTAGATGCTTCATTGACTAAAGTGGATCTGCTTCAGTTGCTCTAGAAGGCCAGGAGAGAGCTGTGCATGCTATTCGATTATATTTAGGATTGCTCTGTAAAAAAATATCCATTAACAGGATCCGTATTTCATGATTTGCTCATTTTTGTTTGCTTGCTTGTTTTTGCGATTGTGACTTGTATTATGGGATGTTGATCTCTGCTCTGTCAACTTTTGATGATGAAAATTCAACTGTGCATTTCATCAAAGTGACTGTGACTAAAGTTTTAGTAGTCTGAAACAATATATAATAATAATATATAGGGAATTAAGTCTTTAAAATAACAGAAAATGTCTGTTTATTGTCAAGTTGTTGTATCGTAATTTACTGTACAGAGGCAGCACGGTGGCGCAGTGGATAGTACAATTGCCTCACAGCAAGAAGGTCGCTGGTTCAAGACTCAGCTGGGTCAGTTGGCATTTCTGTGTCGAGTTTGCATGTTCTCCCTGCATTCACGTGGGTTTCCTCTGAGTGCTCCGGTTTCCCCCACAGACCAAAGACATGTGGTACAGGTGAGTTGGGTTGGCTAAATTGTCCGTTGTGTATGTGTGTAAATGAGTGTGTGTGGATGTTTCCCAGAAATAGGTTGCAGCTGGAATGGCATCCGCTGCGTAAAAACGATTAAACTCAGACTGATTTCTTGAACAGGACAATTAGTTCACTGTACACAAATGGCCTCCACAGTCACCAGATCTCAATTCAATAGGGCACCTTTGGGATGTGGTGGAACTGGAGATTCACACCATGGATGTGCAGCTGACAAATCTGCAGCAACTGCGTGAGGATATCATCTCAATATAGAGCAAAATCTCTGAGGAATATTTCCAGTATCTTGTTGAATCTCTGCCACGAAGGATTCCAAAGGCAAAAGTGGGTCCAACCTGGTACTAGTAAGGTGTACCTAATGAAGTGGCCGGTGAGTGTAATCATCTATGAATTTTTTTTATTATTTTATTTCATAGGTTTTGTCATTTTGCAGTATATGTGTAATTTGTGCTTTATTTGTGTTCTTTAAGGCCTAGTTTACCCCTCTTACACAAAATCCAAAATATACTTTGCAATGATTTCTTTTTTGTAATATTTTGTTTTATTTACCATTTTTATAAGATTTTTAACAAACACAGTAGAATACAAATAATAATACAAAAATAATAATAAATACAATACAACATAATTGACATTAGCCCCATCCCACCCCCTCAAAAAAAAACAAAAAAAAAAAAAAAACAAAGGGAGGAATCGTCTCAGTTATCAAATATACATAAGTATACACATGACATATGTAGCATAAACAAATTTTTTAAAAAATGACAGTATTCACATTTCTACAAAGTCAGTGTCATGAATATATGAGTTAGAGATGAACATTTCCAAAGGTAAAATGCTAGATTCCCAAGAGTCTTAAAATAGGTCCCCATGTGGTTTCAGCTTTTTTCTGTGAAGTTTCAAGACGTAGTCGTTCCATTTGAATGACATAAAGCAGCTTATTCAACCATCTCTTAAAACAGGGAGCCTTTGGAGACTTCCAATTAAGTAAGATCATCTTTTTAGCTGTGATCATGCCAACCATCAGGGCTTGCTTTGCAATGATTTCTAACTGGGGAACATACTATTCTGTTTATTGACACCTACAATAGCCATTTAGTCTTTGTCGTTGACTCAACTCCACAGATTAACAACAAGTTAAACATCAGGATTCTCCACACACTGGATGCACACAGCTGGATCAAGTGTGTGTGTGTATTTGTGTGTGTGTGTGTGTGTGTGTGTGTGTGTGTGTGTGTGTGTGTGTGTGTGTGTGTGTGTGTGTGTGTGTGTGTGTGTGTGTGTGTGTGTGTGGAGCAGCGCAACATCAATCAGCTTTTGGATTCAATAAATATAATAGGTCTGAATCAGCGCTTTTAATGGAGCATAATAGTAGGAGGTCTGACATGATAATAGCTCAATCTCTTCAGCTCTTTTATTAGGCCAAAACTAGAGCGACATGTTCCCTCACACACACACACACATATGCGTATTAGTGACCCGATGGTGAATGGCAGTCACCTTTAATAAACAGAGCAATCGTTGAGCAATTACAGATAATGAAGCGGCAGTAGAGAAGGACGGCCTCATGTATAAAGCTATTATCTCTCATGACAGGATGGTTCTGCCCACTTAAAATGGACAATTGTGGGTTTTATGAAACTGATGATGTTTTAAGAGCAAGATTATGTTTGTGTGTCAGAAACAAAAAAGGGATTTTTTTAAACATCAATGCAATGAATGTTCAGTATGGTATTTTTTTGCCCCATAAATTGTGTTAATGGATTTATTTATAAAGCTATATAGTTGTTTATAGATAACATTTTGACAAGTCATTCAGTGCAACCTTTGTTTTTATATTAAAAAAATATTCTTGTCATTTAGATAAATGTCATGTAGGGATGGTATACAGCAGGGATGGCCAACCCTGTTCCTGGAGAGCCATCTTCCTGCAGATTTCAGCTGCTACCCATATCAAACACACCTGAACCAACTAATTAGGACCTGAACACCACGTGATAATTAAAGGCAGGTGTGTTTGATATGGATTGCAACTGAAATCTGCAGGAAGGTGGCTCTCCAGGAACAGGGTTAGCCATCCCTGGTATACAGTTTGACCCAAAGAATGAGCAGTCTGTCAGATAAAGAAGAGCCGGAGTCAGAGATTCTAATTAATAAATGAAGTTCACTGAAGATAGTTTGCAGTTTCATCAGCAGAAGCCAGCTTCAACACTCGCAACGAGTTCCTAGGCCGCTCTGCCTTACAATCACAAATCAATAACAATAATACTCTCACATAATGTCAATAACTGCGTCATACATAGAGGTGTTCTAACCTGATTTTTTAAAACACAGATAGACTAGGAAAATTGAGTACAATTCTGAACAATATTTTAAGCATATGAACATCAGACATCCACTAGACTGTTTAGAGCTGACTCCAGACCTGTGAAACGGATCCACAATCAAATAGAACGCACACACTTAAAGTACAATCTGTTTCTTATCCGTCTTAATCAAAACTGGTTAAAAAAACGGTATAATCTACATTCAGGCAGTTATAAT
Organism: Danio rerio; assembly: GCF_049306965.1. Lineage (NCBI taxonomy): Eukaryota > Metazoa > Chordata > Actinopteri > Cypriniformes > Danionidae > Danio > Danio rerio. Next base: position 45,817,042 of record NC_133187.1, on the reverse strand, counting down.
ATCCTTACTATACAGAGTCTACCTTGAATAAAAAGTAGAATCACTTTAAAGTAATTAACCATAAAAATAGGAAAATCACTTTTAGACTTTTTAGATAGTATTAACTCATAGAAATAACAATAGAAACAGTTGATTCCAGTCCTCAGCCCTCAGTTCCACTCAAGGTCTCCGTGACCTCTGACCTAGTTTGGTGGCTTCTGAAAATAGTTATAAAGAGACGGGCGAATGCACTGAACAATCTTATATAAAGCAGTGTGTTTAACTTATTCATTAGTTAAAATCAATTCAAAGTTAAATATTCATTTAAATAATCAAATAATCATATTTAATAAAGATAATGAGAAACAGGACGTGCGAAAAGGATAAACGTTGATCCATGATGAGACGGATTGGAAGGCAGAAATCCAAATCCTTCAATCATTTGTTGACATTTTAAAGGACTCAAAAAAGTTTTACCCATATGTCAATTTGTAATTATTATTTAAATAATTTTGTGAAATTTGACAAAGCATACCTATTTGTCAAATAATTTAAACTTTTGTCAATTTTATTAGATTCAGATACAAACATTGTGTTGTTGCTATTATTATTATTTTTATTATTATTATTATTATTATTAATATTATTATTATTGTTATTATTATTATTATTATCATCAACGTTATTGTTGTTATCATCTTATTATTGTATTATAACAATATAAACAGCCCAGGCTCATTCTGATTACATATCCCTATATACATTTCTGGAGTGAGCAAAATATGGCCCTGGAGGTATGTTTTTCGCAAATCCATCAGAGGCCGCTGTGTACGCTTTTTCAGATCTCAAATTTCTCTCATCAGTGCCATTCACACCTGCTGTTCTCACATAAACCCAACAGAGGCCACTGTTGACTGACTGACTGACTGACTGACTGACTGACTGACTGACTGACTGACTGACCGATCGCCCCTCCCTTCCCTAAACCCAACCAATAGTGTTTTAAAAAGCACAGACTAACTCGCCCACTACCTTCCCTAAACCCAACCGCAGTCTTTTAAAAAGCAATCCAGAAAAAGAAAAACCCCTGATTTTTACCAGGTTTTCAGATTTTACCACATTCTCACCCTGTTTTAAAATTACTTGTTTAGTTAATTTTTTAACTTTTGTTTTTATTTTACCTGCTTTCTGGAACTGTTCTGTTGTCATGGTCAACTCCGCTTCGTCTCAAGTTTGCCGGACGTACACTGTAAAAAATGCAGGCTTCCACACAATTCATTCATGTTGTCCCAACACAAATTTATTAAGTTAACTTAACACTTTTGACAAATTTATGTGGGTTGAACATAAAAAAAATAAGTTGTCCTAATGAAATATCAAGAATTGTGTTGTTTTAGCTCATTTAAAAAAAGTAGTTCGAACGGGCAAAAAAACGGAATAATTTTTTGAGTGTACTTGTCGAGCCACTGGTAACAGTAAAAAAGCCATCCACATGGAGATAAGCGGTCAGCGACACACCGCTCGATAGCATTTGTTTCAAAGATAAAATTGAGCCATACGTTCCTCAGGCTACTTAATTCACGGCCTCCAGAATTGCATATAGGGCTACGTTTTCAGAATGAGCCTATGTTGATTATGAAATATTAAATTATATATATATATATATATATATATATGTGTGTGTGTGTGTGTGTGTGTGTGTGTGTGTGTGTGTGTGTGTGTGTGTGTGTGTGTTTTTTTCGAACCACATACATTTATTTTATTATTTTATAATTTTTTTATTAATTTATACTTTTTTGATTTATAAGTCTTATTCATTTGTTATTATTTTTATTAACCATATGATAAATAAAATAATAATAAAATTTATAAATGTTAATAAAAAATTAATTAAAATAAATAGATAAATAAAATATTAAAAACATTAGTAAAAAATAATAATAAAAATAAATAAAATAACATTCCTTTTATTTACATGTAAAGTGATCTTGTCAATAAATGATGGTTCAAGTAATGATGCTTTGAGTGTCAACTTGAAAATACATCACAAACGTTTTTGTTATTAAAGTATGAAGATAAGATATCTGATATATAGACCATTTCAACGTGATGATGTCATTGGTCTATGTACATTTCCTGCTTGTTGTCAAATTATTTCATAACTGTAAAAAGAGGCAAAAGGTAAGTTAATGTTAAAGCAGCTGTCATAACATTATTTATCAGTATGTGGCTCTTTTGGATTCTCTGAAGCTGTAGAAATTAAAATTGTAAAACAGGAAATACGTTGGGACCACTGTTTTTGTTTACATCCCTCAATATGGTTTATATAAACATAAGCTGTATCAGTTTTGATCAGTTGATTGAATATGCTTTAGAGGATATGCAGATGATTTGGAGGAAATGTGATGAGAAACATTTGAGCTCTTGGAGAGTGTTGCTCACTTTGGCATTTTCGGCAAAGCTTTTTTTCCCATTTTTGAGCGAGAGGCATGTGAGATGATTGCTCTTTTCTCAAGATGAACATACAGCATATGCAAAGCTGATCATTCGGTGTCCATTTACACTCACAGATTTAATCTCAGAGGGGTCTAGTTTTGCGATTTTGACTTTTTTCTTATGGGAAAATACAAACATCTCATAGACAATAGCAACAACACAAGCTTCAGTTTTAGCCCAGAAATGAGCATCCACTCACACTCTTTTCCCCCCTCAGAAGTAGGAGAAAATCCCCTAAATAAAGCGGTGATTGTATTGAGGTTAAAGCGCGGATCTTCTTTGTTGTTTCTGAGGTTTTGCCAGGTTTACATCTGCCGTGACTCTGAAAGCTTTGTAAGATGTAAGGAAACCTGCTCTGCAACACAATCCCTCATTTACCGCGACGCCTTTCTGCAGGCCGGATCAAATAACTAGACATTTGCGGGACAAAAGCCATCGATAAGCTGAAGTGAAGAGAAACCTGAAGCAGAAAACCCTCCTCAATCCTGACTGACAGACAAATGCTGTATATTAATATCAGAAAGATCATCACGATGCACATATAGACGCCTGATCTACAGTTTAGGGTTATTGCTGGTTTATTTATTTTATTTTTTAACCTTCAGTGTAGTCCAAATGGTTAAAGAGGATCAGTGGAAATATTATTATTATTATTATTATTATTATTATTATTATTATTATTATTATTATTATTATTATTATTATTATCATCATCATCATCATCATTATTATTATTATTAATAATATTAACATTATTATCAAGATTATCATCAATATTATTTTTTATTATCATCAATACTATTATTATTATTATTAATATTATCATCATCATAATCATTATTATTATTGTTATTGTTGTTGTTGTTGTTGTTGTTATTTTTATTATTATTGTTATTATTATTATTATTATTATTATTAGGTGAATTTTATTAAAATTAGTGACAGCAGTGAACAGTTTATTTAAAAGTGTTTTTTAAATTCAAATATATTATTATTTTTTATATTGCCATTTAGTTTAATTTATTTATTATATTTTTGTAGTAAATATTATAAGTCATATATATTGTCTTCTGTATATTGTAAGTCTTATACAAAACAGCACAAATGAAACACGACAAAATTAATAGGAAAAAAAACAAACAAACTGAAATTGTATTTGCTTTTTAGTATTCTTGATATTTGACATTGTGAAATTTTTAAACATGAAAAAGGTGACGGCAGTGAAAAATTTTTTTGTTTACCTTTAAATGGGGGTTTACTTAGAAATATTTACTTGTATATATAGTTGTCCTGTTTCATGTGTACTGTTTTGAGTAAGACTGTATTTTGTGTGTAATACAGACTAAACTGCTGGGTTATCTTTTTAGTTAAATTAATAGGACCAAATTTAACCCAATGTTTGGGTTAGTCCATATTTTAACCAATTTGGTTTTAAATAACCCAGCATTTCTCAGAGTGTACTACTTTTAATAATTCACTATATTTCCTAGTTTTTTTTAATCAATAAAAAATCAGTGGACTGTAAAATATGGCAAATTTCTGTTAATAATAATAATTTAATAGCGTTAAATGGAGATGTTCAGTGCAGAGTTGTGCATGATGAATTGACTCTTGTGTTGGATGTGAGTCTGAAAGTGCTGCAGAGTAAATGTGTTCAGTGGGCAACTGCAAACATTATTCAGTGTAATAGTTAATCCTGTTAGACTGACGGCGCTTCTTCGGGTTCAGTGGTTCTGGGTCGACCTCAGGGAATCAGTTCAGATGTAATTCAGTGTAATTTAAGGGAACAAAAGGCTTTGACTTCAGACATCCAGAAACAATACTGTTACATTCAATGTATAATAATAATAATAATATTAATAATAAAATTATAGATGTTTTGATTACTTCATTTAGTCATTTTCCTTTGGCTTAGTCTCTATTTCAGAGGTCCTCATAGCAAAATGAACCGCCAACTATTCCAGCATATGTTCACACACACTCATACGGTACGCATACGCTTATTCAATTCCCTTATAGCATATGTGTTTGGACTGTGGGGCAAACTGGAGCATCCGGAGGAAACCCACTGCAACACGAGGAGAACGTGCCAACTCCACACAGAAATGCTAACTGACCCAGCTGGGACACAAACCAGGGACCTTCTTGCTGTGAGGCTGCAGTGCTAACCACTGAGTCATCTTTGAGCCGCTGTGCCATAATTTTAGATCGTACGTGTACAAGATTAAAATCCAGTTTACACATTTCGATGAACAGCACTGCATTGGTAATGTTTTGTCTGGTTTCTGTTTGCGCTTGTGTAGAGATACAGTAAATCACTGCTGTGCTCCGAGAGATGATGGTTCCTATAGAGCGGTTCCCATAGAGCTCCAGTTTTATAGTGTTTTGAGTTTTCCCTAATGTACATCACGCTTCAGACAGAGACCTCTGCTGGCTTAAAAGAGCACTCACACACACATACCCTCAGATGTGTTACTGTACGTCTACATGCGTTTACAGTGTGTGTGTGTGTGTGTGTGTGTGTGTCAGCGCTGGAAATGAAGATGTAATTCAGAGTCTTGTTGACTTCTGCCACTGCCGTCCGTCATTCACTAAACACAAAGAAGCGTTCACATCCTCAGGCAAATTCTTCATGTCTGACATGCTCTTCATTCTCCTCATTCCCTCCTAAAAGTAAAGGCGGCAGGAAAACAAAAGAATTGCATTTTATTTGACGTAACTAACATGGGCTGAATTTAAACAAACAAATTATGTCGAACATTACTACATTTAATTTCTTTAAATTCAGCCCATGTACAACCAGTTCCCTTGCAAACTCCACACAGAAATGCCAACTGGCCCAGCCGGGGCTTGAATCAGCGACCTTCTTGCTGTGAGGTGATCATGCTACCCACTGCGCCACCGTAACGCTCCTAGATCATTTATTGAATATTCAAATTTAAAGATATTATTTTTTATAATACTAGATAAAATATATACAGTGATTTCCATGTCATTTTATGTTTGATTGTTACATTTTTGCATTTGAATACTCCACAGAAAACCATAAAGCACTGTTTATTTCGCTTTTAATTTTGCTCTGTCGTATGATTGTAATTTATTATATTTTATGCAGATGCACTGCATAGAAAGACCTCATCACCCCAGTCAATCTACACTATTGAAATCTTTTCAAATAAAGCTATTTATTTCTATTCATAGCAAAATATGTATTGCAGCAAAACAAAATATCTCAGTGTTAGATTTTTCCAATATCGTGCAGCCTTACTGTAAATGTAAATACAGTATCTTTTGCTGTAATTGATTTGCAGTAAGTTACTGACGAACTGCTGTCAGTAAGCTACTGTAAATTCTACAGGAAAATGTAACCAGTGTTGGCTTATTTCCGTTTTACGTCCTCGTAAGGATAACTTCATAAAACAAAAGAGTAACTCCTATTTAAAAAAAAAGTCACAATACAAACCATAAAACATGCCCTTCCACTTCATACAAGCTAACTACTGCTCAAACAGTATCTTTTAACCACTTTTTTTAAAGTCTTTTATTTCTTTGATTTATTTATTTAAAAAAAAAACATATGAGAGAAAAAGAAGGTTTGGAGGTGTAGTAAAGACTGTCATTTACTAAAAGTCAGCACGGGTAAATTCAGGGAGACTGGACAGTGTTTTGACAGTATAATCTCCTGGCCTGTGAACCTGAATTCACCCTGTTCTATTGTTCAATGCAAATTTTACACAAATCGGGAGGAATTTGCATAACTGTTGTCTTGAGTTACGGCTTTGTCGAAAGTGCTGTTAAATTCTCAAATGTTTGAATACTTTGGTTTGGTGTTGAAAGTTAAAGAGTTTGCATGTTAAAATGCTCATGTGAATTCCTTAATAAATTAAACTTTCAGGAATATATATATATTTTTAATTTTAATATATTTATATTATAAACAAAATAAAATATAAAATATTAAGGAAATTAAATTAACACACCATATGTAGGAAAAATGTGTAAAAATAAAATAAATTTTAAAATATAGACACATTACTTTAAAGCCAACAAATAAATACATTAATACAGTAAAGCACACAAATACTTATTTAATTTGCACAATGAAATATTTATTTATTTAAACGTGTGGGGTTTTTAAATGTTGAGCAATAATACTTTTTTAGATCTATTATTTATTTAATAAATACATGTAAATGTTACCTAAACTAGACAATAATACAAAATATGTAACAATAAAGTACAATTAATTAATATAGACACACATTAAAACTAATAAATAAATAACACAGTAAAGCAATACTTAAATTTTGCATTAAAAATTACAAAAAGTTGTATTAATTTGTTAATTTAAATTTATGGTAAATCCATATGTATTTAATAACTTTTTTTATTTTTGGAATGTTAAGCAAGAATAAATAAGTTTGGTCAAATCTGTTTATATGTATATATATACAATTATTATTTTAACTAGACTGTAATAAAAAATATGAAATAATAATGATAAATTACAATATAGACATTACTTTAAAGCCAATAAACAAATAAATACAGATAAGCTTTAAATAATACTTATTTAAGTTGCATAACATATGACAAGTTTTATGAATTTGTTTATTTATTTAAATACATGGTAAATCCATATTTTATTAAATTACATTTTTATGTAAGAATTATAAAATATATATTTTTTTAAATTAGATTGTTTAATAAAATATTTAACTAATAAATTTGCAAACAATATAATTAAAATTATTAAAAATATATTTAATTTTTTTTAATTAACATTAATTAATTTAAAAACAGATTACTCCAAAAAATCATCATAAAAACACAAGAGAAATCGCTTATTAAAATCTTCATGTTGTTCAGTAGTTTTCAGGGATAAAAAGAAATAAAATAAAACAAAAGCAAAGCAAAGACAAATAACAAAATAAAATACAATTCTTTAAAATAAAATTCAATTTATAATAAAAATAAATAATTAGTAAAATAAAATACAATTCTTAAAATAAAAATACAATTAATAAAAATTAAAAAGTCGAACAAAATTAAAGCTCATGGTCCAGTTTTTGCCGCTGGATTGATTGGCGTGTTTGCATTTTTCTGCAGTGGCCCCTATAGAGCTCTGAGGGCCCATGAGCAGCAGGAATGTCTCTGAATCCTCCATCACTCCTGCAGCTCCAGTTTCAGCCTTCATAGATCACACTGACACCGCAGGACGTCCCGCCGGTGAGCAGGAGGCCCCGGGGCCCGTCTGAAGCATACAGGTCCCGCTTTACACCCTCATCTATGAGACAGACGTGAGTTAAAGAATCTGACTGTGAGTTCACAACAGATGCACTTATACTGTTACTCTGTGAACACCTGCCTTTCCTACACACTTTCAGAAACTTTTCACCTTTTTTTAAAAGTGTTTTCACACAACGCTCTGCTGTTTGTGCTGCTGCTTTAAACATTATCAAAGTGTGCAGTTTGAACTTTTTGATGTTATCAACATGTTTTTAATTGTACTTATTAAAGAGATGATTAGATTAGAGATAGATGGTAGATTTGAAGCATTTTTGTATATTTGAGTATTATATCTGAATAGATTATCTAAAAATCTTGATATCTTGATAACAAAATAATATTCAGCATGTCAGGTTTATAAAATATAAATATAAAAGGCCCAGATTTTATCATTTTTCTTTTGGTAATTTCCATATAAAATTCCCAAAGTCTTAATAAAGGATATTTTGATGTATTTGTATTATTTGTAACTTAATTAATATATTTAAATTTGTTTTAAATTAAGTTTAACAAAGAATCAGAATATTAGAATGACTTTATTTGTAAATTATTAAAATGATTGATATATATATATATATATATATATATATATATATATATATATATATATATATATATATATATATATATATATATATAAATTTTTTATTCCTTTTTATCTTTTGAATGTTGAGCAGAAATAAATAAGTTTGATAAAATCTGTTATTTATTAAAAAAACATAAATATTATTTAAAATAGGCAGTAATACAAAATATAAAACAAATGAATTACAATATAGACATGTTACTTTAAAACCACTAAAATAAATAAATAAATAAATAAATAAATAAATACAGATAAGCAATACTTATTTCATTTGCACACAAGATCACAAGTTTTATTCATTTGTTTGCTCATTTAGTTAAATCCATTGTAAATTCATATTTTTTTTAAATAATTGTTTTATGTAAAAAAATATTAAATGAATACAATTATTTATACCTCAATTTATTTAGAGATAATATAATAAAAATTAAAAAAAATATTTTAGTTATTAAAAAATAAAAATCAAATAAATTATTTAAAGACACATTTAAAAACACATTACTTACTCCAATAAACCAACACATATGTTCATGTTGTTGATGCCAAAATCTGACCCTACCATCCGAATGTCGCAGCAGAAATTGAGACTCCTCAGACCAGGCAGTGTTTCTCCAATCTTCTATTGTTCAATGTTGGTGAGCCTGTGTGAATTGTCTCAGAATTGCCTTAGTTTCTCCTTAACTGACAGGAGTGTCACCAGGTGTGATCTTCTGCTGCTGTAGCCCATCTGCTTCAAGGCTGGACGTGTTGTGTGTTCAGAGATGCTCGTGTGCGTTCCTCTGTTATAGCGAGTGCTTATTTGAGTTACTGTTGCCTTTCTATTAGCTGGAAACAGTCTGGCCATTCTCCTCTGAACTCCGACATCAACAAGGCATTTGCACCTGCAGAACTGCCGCTCACTGGATTTTTTTTTTCTTTTTCGAACCATTCCCTGTAAACCCTAGAGATGGTTGTGCATGAAAATCCTAGTGGATCAGCAGTTTCTGAAATACTCAGACCAGCCCGCTTGGCACCAACAGCCCTGCCACGTTCAAAGTCACTAAAATTACCTTTCTTCCCCATTCTGATGCTCGATTTGAACTGCAGCAGATCGTCTTGACCATGTCTACGTGCCTAAATGCATTGAGTTGCTGCCATGTGATCGGCTGATTAGAAATGTGCACTAACAAGCAGTTCTACAGGTGTACCTAATAAAGTGGCCGGTGAGTGTATATTGCCATCATTCAAATTTCTATATGGGATCTGATTGGATAACTCACAGTAACAGTAACGCATTACTTTTTTTTTTGGTAAGACCTTTAAAAATCCTTCAAGTATTCCTCAATTGTAATTTATTTTTGACTGTATAAACTGTATTTATTTGCTAATTAGCAGTTGAGAATATTCTGATGTCATTATAGTATTTGTAAATTAATTTTTATAATTATTTGTTTTAGATCAATTTAATCAAGGCTCTGTAGAGTATATTCTGATGTCAGAGCGGCTGTTGACAGAGTTTCCCTAAGATGAATGTGTGTGTTTCCAGATGGAGGTCAGATGTGCAGGATCTCAGTCATGAGCGCAGTCAACTAGAGAGGAATTTAGAGGAAGAGTTTGAGCTCCAGGCCAAAAAAGTCGCACAGAAACACACAAAAGAAGAGCAGAGCTGTGGCCCCGGGGCCCGCAAACCTGCGCTAATGCACCGTCAATGACTCTCACAATGGCAAGAGCAAGATGATCCATCCGCCGCTCTTCCTCACGCTGTTGACACTGATCCAGAATCAGCTCTTTCTGACCATCTGCCCGAGATTCCTCTTAAAACCTTCAGTGTTTCTTTATTCATCTGCCGCTGGGTTTTGTTTGAGGTCTGGAGGTTAAACGGTTCACACTCTTAACAAACTGACCAATCAGGAGGCTTTATTGTCAATTAGAGATTCATACGCATATGACAAATAGATTTGGGATGTAATGGAGTTTTGGGTTTTTAGGGAGTTTCTAAGATGTCTCAGACCATTATTCAAAAGAAGAAACATTTTGAGGAAAACATGAATTCAATTCATAGAGTAAATTTAAATTATTTGATTTATAATACATTTCAATAATAATAAATGTATGGATTGTGGAGATTTAAAACAGCTATGAATGTTATTCTAGAAGAATTTGATGAAAAACATTAAGTGCAGATTCTTTCATTCATTTTCCTTATGCTTAGTCCCTTGATTTATTGGGGTCGCCACAACGGAATGCACCGCCTAGTTATCCAGCATATGTTTTTATGCAGCGGATGGCCTTCCAGCTGCAACCCAGTACTGGAAAACTTTCATACACACTCACATTCACACGCATATGTAAACAAAACTTTCAATTTAGTTCATCCAATTCACCTAAAGCACATGTGCTTTGACTGTGGGGAAAACTGGAGAACCTGGAGAAAACTCACGCCAACACGGTGACAACAATCAAACTCCCCACAGAAATGCCAACTGACCTTTATATACATATATATATATATATATATATATATATAAACATTTTATAACAAAAAAAGTATAAAAATAATATTTATTAAATATAAATAAGCATACTAATAATAAATATAAAATAAATGATGTAACGGTATTAATAAATAATATATATATATATATTTGCATAATTATAATTATTTAAAAAAGTTAATGTTTTGTAATGAATATTGTGAAAAAAATTATTTATATTTTGAAAAATTAAATCTGAATACTTATATTTTTACATATTTAAATAATACATTTTTAATATTTTTTTTATTTGTGAGTGTAATTTATATATATATATATATATATATATATATATATATATATATATATATATATATATATATATATATATATATATATAAATTACGCGCACAAATTAAAAAAAAAAAATTTAAGTGTATATTAAATGAAAATGCAATTTATTCCGAACATTTAAATGATTGAACTATAATAAATACATTAAAAAAGAGAATATATAAATTTTACATCTGTGTAATAAATTAATAAATGATTAGAAAATAGGGCTGCACGGTGGCTCAGTGGTTGGCAGTGAGTGTCGCCTGACAGCAGGAAGGTCGCTGGTTGAGTCCCGGCTGGGTCAGTTGGCATTTCTGTGTGGAGTTTGCATGTTCTCCCCATCTTGGCATAGTTTTCCTAAGTGTGCTCTGGTTTCCCCCATAGTCCAAACTCATGCGCTATAAGTGAATTTGATGAAGTAAATTAGCCATAGTTAGTGAATAAGTGTAAATGCGTGAGTATATGGGTGTTTCCCAGTGCTGGATTGCAGTTGTAAGGGCATCCACTTTGTAAAACATATGCTGGATAAATTGGTGGTTCTTCCCACTGTGGTGACCCCTGATAAATAAAGGGACTAAGCTGAAGGAAAACTAATGAATGAATGATTATAAATAATTATTAACTTCATTCCTGTTTCAAAAGCTTTTTAAAAACTAAACATGCAAACAAATAAATAAATAAATAAATAAATGTCATAAAATTAAAAACTATTTTAAATGTTTAAATGTTATATTTTACTTTTCTTTTTTTTTTGCTTAAATTTTCTATAAAGTTTTTCAATTTTACTATATTTGGTAAAATAAACAAAGCCTCTTGAAAAGATGTCTTTTAAAAAACATCAACATCTTCTAAAAATTAATTATATAATCTAAAAATACACGTACTGTATGTACAAAAGACTCTGCGCATTTATTATTTGTGTGAGAGCAGGATCTCCAGGTTTGGCGTCTGAAAGCTCCGTCACTCTTTCACTCATCACTTCATTCTTCCCAAAGTGCAATTCATCCACAAAAGGCCCCCGGTGTGTTTTTCAGAGCTTCCTCTGTTGAGTAAAGCGGCTTCATCACACCTCTCTCAGCCTCAACCACCACACAAAACCTGCAATTATCCACAGACAACATTACAAATTACAGCACATCCCAACAGCAGCTCACACTCAGCCGCAGGGAAACATTGGGAAACTGATACACACTTCATATAAACACCACCACACACACACTTCTGCTCAAGCACTGATGCTTTTTCATTCATTAATTTGCCTTCGGCTTAGTCCCTTATTTATCAGGGGTTGCCACAGCGGAATGAACCGCCAACTATTCCAGCATATTTTTAATGCAGTGGATGCCCTTCAAGCTGCAACCCAGTACTGGAAAACACCCATGCACTCTCACATTCAGACACACACTGATACACCATGGCCAAATTTGTTTACCCAATTCACCTATAGTGCATGTGTTTGAACTGTGGGGGAAACCGGAATACCCAGAGGAAACCCATGCCAACACATTGAGAACATGCAAACTCCACACAGAATTGCCAGCAGGCCCAGCTGGGACTCGAACCAGTGACCTTCTTGGTGTGAGGCCACATTGCTAACCACTAAGCCACCACTAAGCCAGCTCCTTTTTTATTAAGCTAGTTATTTTAACAGATTTTCCTTTTTTGTTGTACTAAAAACACCATTTTGAATTTTGAGCCACCTAGAAACCATTAAAGTATACAGAGCTCCAAAGCAACTGCCTAGCAACCATTCATTGAAAAAATGTATAGAAGCAGTTTTCATTCAGAAAACACAACCGTCATAAAGAAATGGCAAGTAACACACTGAAGTCTAAAGTGTGTTATTTATTAAAAAAAAAAAAAAAAATATATATATATATATATATATATATATATATATATATATATATATATATATATATATATATATATATAATTTTTTTTAAAATATATATATATATAAAAGTGTATAGTAAAAAAATATAGGTAGTCACAGTCATTCAGTGTGTAGCACGATCGCCTCACAGCAAGAAGGTCGCTGGTTCGAGTCTCGGCTGTGGTTTCCTCCGGGTGCTCGGGTTACCCTCACAGTCTAAAGACATGCGCTACAGGTGAATTGGGTAAGCTAAATTGTTCGTAGTGTACGCAAAATGAAAATGAATGAATGAATTAATAAAAAAATATATAACAATAATAAAAAAGGAAATGTTATATAAATACTAAATATATTTAAAATGCATATAATAAACAATTAAATAAATCCAATTAAGCAAATGTATATGAAAATAAAAATTAATAATAATCATCTAATTAATTAAAATAAATGTAAAAGAATAAAAAGTGTTTTATCATTATTATTATTATTATTAAGTCTAAATTATTTTAACTTTTACATGTCAGAACATGTTGAATCTACTTCAGGGAGTGAGAAATCTTAAAAACATAAATATATAGATTAGACATAAATCTGCAATTACCAAAATAAATGAAGAATCGTTAGTAAATAGATTGCATATTCTTAATTTGGTGGATTAATATTTGTTATTTTAGTTTCATTCTGTTATTAACAACCTGCCTAAAGGGACTACAGGTGAAAATGATTGTTAAATACATTTTGTTTGGTGATTTGGCACTTTTTTTTTTACGTATTAAATATTAAAAAAATATTTTAAAAAGTCTTAGGCAACCAGTATTTTTACCAAAAAAGTTTGAAAGTCAGTTGTTTCTATATTTTTCTGTTGCGTTGCATGTCAGTTTGAAATATCTTCTTCTTCTTTTTTTTTGTTACAATTTTTATTACAATATTTTTGTCATTAATTGTAATTATACAGTAAGATTATGGTCCACCAACAGCCAGGGCTCCACACAGATCTGATCTGATCATCATCCAGTCTGTCTGGAATGACATGAAGAAACAGAACAAACAGAGACAAACTAAACCTAGAAGAAGTTACATGTCTAAGATGCTTCGAAAAACCCACATGTGAAGCTACAGCACTGTTCAAAGATTTGTGTAAAAATGCTGTAAAAAAGTAATGCATAAAGAAGGTCGCTGGTTCGAGTCCCAGCTGCGTCTGTTGGCATTTCTGTGTGGAGTCTGCATGTTCTCTCCATGTTGGCGTGGGTTTCCTCCAGGTGCTCCGGTTTCCCCTACAGTCCAAACACATACGCTACAGGGGAATTGAACAAACTAAATTGGCCGTAGTGTATGAGTGTGTGAGAGAATGAGTGTGTATGGGTGTTTCCCAGTACTGGGTTGCAGCTGGAAGGGCATCCTCTATGTAAAACATATGCTGGCAGTTCATTCTGCTGTTGCAATCCCTGATGAATAAAGAGACTAAGCTGAAGGTGAATGAATGAAAATAATGAATAAATAATAAATAAATATTGATCAATGAACTCAGATTAACTAAATCAAATCTACATTTGGCATGACCTCACTTTGCATTTAAAACACTTGGTACACTTGCTCACAGTTTTTCAGGTAGCTTTGCAGATGTTACTGAAAATCAGCCGAGCTCCTCCAGGCTGGAAAACACATTGTTCTGGTGTTGATCTGCTGTGAAAAGCCTGAGATCTGTCACAGTCCATCAAGCCTGACATCACATTGAGCCGTCAAACAGTGCTGATGTGTTTTATGTATTTTATAGGCCGGAGATGCAGCATGACGAAGCACAGCGTTGGGTGCAGAAGCAGTATTTCATCCACATGACACCAGTGCTGAGTGTGAAGAAACGCCTGCTGAGAATATATATCTATATACGGTACTGAACCACTGTCACCATACTGCAATGTCTCACTTTAATACCATACCTTCAAGTTTATCCATACTTCAACATTTTTAAAAGCACACAGAAAGATCGCAATAGCATTAAAGCATTAGTTCACTTTCTTTTTTTTCCTTTATTTTTTATGCCAAGAACAAGTTACATTATTTATACAGAAAATTGACATTTTTATACATATAAAACCCACTCTAACGACCCCTAAATACACTGCCTAAAAAAACAAATAAATAAATAAATAAATAAAAATTAAAGGAAAAGTATTAGTTCACTTTCTGTATAAAAAAATTATGGATCATTTAAATATGTAGATCATTATAGATGTTTATTTGTTTCTTATACACACAAAACTGATTTGTGATATTTGAGGAAAATATGCAGGATTTTTAAGGTCTTACCTTTAGCTCAGAGATTTTCTTGGAAATTAAAATGTACCATAAATATATTATTTGTGTTGGGGGAATACATTACAAGTTATGTGAGTTATTCAATCAGATCCCATATAGAAATCTGATAGATACAATATACTGTATGCAAGTTCATATTTGGATTTTAGATATATAATAGTGTTGTGTGTATGTATGTGTGTGTGTCTATATATATATATATATATATATATATATATATATATATATATATATATATATATATATATATATATATATATATATATACGTATATATATATATATATACGTGTGTGTATATATATATATATATATATATATATATATATATATATATATATATATATATATATATATATATATATATATATATATATATATATATATATACATACATACATACATACACACACACACACACACACACACACACACACACACACACACACACACACACACACACACACACACAGTTGGACAGTTGTAATAGTATATATACAGTTGGATAGAATTATTAGCCCCCTGTTTAATTTTTCCCCAATTTCTGTTTAACAGAGAGAAGATTTTTTTCAACACATTTCTTATCATAATAGTTTTAATAATTCATTTATAATAACTGAATTATTTTATCTTTGTCATGATGACAGTAAATAATATTTTACTAGATATTTTTTCAAGACACTTCTATACGGCTTAAAGTGACATTTAAAGGCTTAACTAGGTTAATTAGGTTAGCTAGGCAGGTTAGGGTAATAAGGCAAGTTATTGTATAATGTTGGTTTGTTTTGTAGACTATCAAGAAAAAAAATAGCTTAACCTGGCTAATGTTTTTGTCTTTAAAATGTTTTTTTTTTAATTAAAAACTGCTTTTATTCTAGCTGAAATAAAACGAATAAGACTTTCTCCAGAAGAAAAAATATCAGACATACTGTGAAACTGTCCTTGCTCTGTTAAACATCATTTGACAAATATTTAAAGAAGAAAAAAAATCAAAGGGGGCTAAAAATTCAGACTTTAACTGTATGTAAAATTAGCATTGTTTTTGCATCTATGCAAATTATGAACGGATATATATTAAAAATGTAATAAAAAATTTGTCTTGTAGTAATAAGTAACAAATTCCAACATATTAGCTATACATTTATACATAGTATATGCATATTATTGATAGCATTCATGGCTTATATATTTGAGCAAATATGGTCATATATGTAATTCCAATGGTTAAAAAGAAAATATGTAAACGCTTATAATTTTTTTTGTGTGTTTTGACATTTTTATATAAATTTAAACATATTTATATTTACATATTAATATAAACATTTATATTTAAAATATATGCATATATATATATATATATATATATATATATATATATATATATATATATATATATATATATATATATATATACATATTTCAAATATGTACTTTGATATGTAGCCATATATATTCAAATATGTTAGATATGATTTTATCCATGTGTTCATAAGTAAATATTTTTTAACATATCTGGTCGTATTTTTGCAGTATTTAAATATATGTTGCATATATGACATATTCTATTTATTTTAAATCCATAAATGCATATATTACCGTAAATCAAATGTCTATGTAATGGATTTTTTTTTTCAAGTAACTATCCGGATTATTTTTTTTCCGATACACCATAACAAACTCATTCTGTCTGCGTCAGAGTATGGCAAATATTGATGCAGCATCAATACATACTGAAATACCAATATTTTTGACAATACTGAACTGAAGTCCATGTGTGTGAATGGTCTGAGAGACGGTCTGTGTGTGAAGCAGAGTTTCAGGCTCTCAGTTTCAGTGTTTCGCTTCACTGATGCCCTCAGCTTTCATCTCCACTCCAGACCATCACCTCCAGCTTGGGTTACCGCTGTACTGACAGCCTCAAATGAGTGAAGACGTGCTCCTGACAAGCACACATCGCTCTGAGTGGGAAACGAGGGCCGTTTTCATGGAGAGCCGGAGGATCAGTGGCTGTTTAAGTGTGAGTGTATTGCCTGAAACTGCAGCATCTGAACTCAATGCAGCTTTGGTGAAATGTCAATTTTATCAACAGTTATAGGCAGGGCCAGACAGAATCTGCTGACATACTCATACATATGTGTCTTTTTTTGTGCAGACTTTTGTTAAAAAGATCTGCAGATTTATGCAAAAGGATTTTCATTATCTTTTTAAACTTTTGTTTAGGGTGTAAAAGGTTAACATTTATTTAGATCCATTCATTTTTCTTCGGCTTAGTCTGTATTTTAGAGTTGCTGAAAGTATTCCAGCCCGTTTTACACCACGGATGCCCTTCCAGCAACCCAGTATTGGGAAACACCCATACACACCCATGCACACACACACACACACACACACTCATACACTACACCAGAGGTCACCAATCCTGGTCCTGGAGGGCTGGTGTCCCTGCAGGGTTTAGCTCCATCTTGCCTCAACACACCTGCATGGGTGTTTCAAGCATACCTAGTAAACCCTTGATTAGCTTGTTCAGGTGTGTTTGATTAGGGTTGGAGCTAAAATCTGCAGGACACCGGCCCTCTGGAAACAAGTTTAGTGATCCCTGCACTACACCGTAGAGCATTGTGTTTGGCCTATGGGGGAAACCGGAGCACCCCGAGAAAACCCATGCCAACCTGGGGAGAACATGCAAACTCCAAACACAGAAATGCCAGCTGGATGATCCGGGACTCGAACCAGCGACCTTCTTGAAGTTAGGCGACAGTGCTAACCACTAAGCCACGGTGCTGCCTCAACTCTAATTAGATCCACTTGCTTGGTAAACAAAGCATGTTTCTCATATAATACATCTAATTTATATATGTAATTTAATATTACATAACCAACTCGACATTAGAATTATAATGTCTGACATTTTTGTCATTTTTGTCATAATTGAGTTATTCACATATTCTTATTAAATGACGACTTATTTACATTAGTGTGATTTTTTTTTTCATCAGTCGTTTACATTTGAAGACTATTTATTTAAAAGACGAAAAAGTTTTTATCTACAAAGTGCAACTTTAGCTTGGCTCTATAAGTTGGCTCTTCGTCTATCCTCCTGACAGCTTTATGACTGTTCATTTGTAAGGCTGTTGTCTTGTCATTAGCAGTCCCTCAGGCTGCGATATGAAGATCTGCACCACTGGGAGGCAGTGTGTAATCTTCTGTTTTCAGACTGCTCTCTCAGAGAAAGTGTCCCGGACTCCTTCAATCCATCAGATCAGCTGTCAGGGTGGCGTCCACTGCGCTTTCTGGCCCGCCAAAGGGGACAACAGCTCTTAAATGGACAGATGAACCTGTACATGCCTCTGACACTTCCAGCCTCGCGACGCTGATCTGGGGTCAGATGTGCACTTAATCATGCTGAATTGTAAGATAATCACTAGTAAGATAAGCTCAGATTGGTGAATAGGTGGGGTTGACAGGTTAACTTCCAGCTTGAGTCCTGAGCTCTGTTTCAGGTTGTCAGTGTGAGAAACTGGGCTTGTTCCAAAACCTAGTGAGCTGCCTAAAAGGAGAGGACTCATTATATTTCACTTCTGTTTATATAGACAAACTCCATTACAGCAAGAGCATTGAAGAAAGAATAGTAAGAGAAATGGCCAAGGAATATTGCATGAGATTACAACATTTTAGTATTTTAAAGGCAAAGTTTACTGTATATTCATTCATTCATTTTCTTGTCGGCTTAGTCCCTTTATTAATCCAGGGTCGCCACTGCGGAATGAACCGCCAGTTTACTGTATATTTATTTATTTTTATTTTCTTTCTATTTTATTTTTCTTTATTATTTTCTTTATTATTATTAAACAAAAAAATAATAATAAATGTAGATGCTTTTAAACACTTCTGAAATGTGACAAATGTGTTTTTATGGAGTCTCTTAAGTAATATTTGTAAAAAACGTGATCAAATTAGCACTATACAAATAATCAGAGGTTATTGAATGATTAAAAACCCTTAAAGCAGTATTAAATATCTGTTAAAATAGTGAATTTCTTAATTGGGTGGCTCAGTGGTTAGTTCTCCTCGTAAAGTAAATTGGCCGTAGAGTGTGTGTGTGTGCGCTTGTGTGTGCTTGTGTGTGTGTGTGTGTGCGTTTTGTGTTTGTATGGGTGTTTCCCAGTACCGGGTTGCAGCTAGGAAAAACATATGCTGGAATAGTTGGCGGTTCATTCCACTGAGGCGACCCAGTTTTTATGAATTATTTGTTTTCAAAAAAATTTATTACACTTAATATTCTTTAGTTTTGCTAAAAATATATTTTTTACTGAAACAGATACAAATATATTATTTACAAATATTTTTAATTTTATTTTTTTCATAATAATTGCACTCCAGTTCTTTAAAAGTAAATATACTGTATATTAGATGATATTTTCTAACAGAAAAAAAAATTATATTAATAAAGCATTTTCATTCCATTATAAAGAACATACAATTCAGAAAGAAAAGTTTGGTACATGATTATAAAAGTCAAAAAAGTTGAACAAAAATCATTTGGTAATGATTAATAAGTAAATAAAAATTCATTAAACAAATAATTAAATATTCAAATAAATATTAATAAAAAAAACTAAAAATCAAATTAATAAAAAAATAACATTAAATAAATCAAATCACATAAATTAAATAAACAGATTTCCTTATGAAGAACATAAAGTTTGGTACATGACTACAAAAGTCAAATATATATATATATATATATATATATATATATATATATATATATATATATACATACATACATACATATTTTTTTAAATCATTTGGTAACGGTTAATAAATAAGTAAATAAACAAATAAACAAATAATTAAATATTTAAATAAACTGTTAATTTAACAAAAATCAATAACAACATAATTAATAATTAATTAATTAAATTACATTAAATAAAATATATTAAATTACCTTAAATTAAAAAAAAATAATTATGTCATGGAGAACATAAAATTTAGAAAAAACATGAAAAGTTTGAAAGATGAATATTTAAGCCAAAAACGAATATATAATAAGTAAATACAAATAAATAAATAAATAAATCAATAATTAACAAAACAAAATCATTAAAAAAAATTAGCTAACTAAATAATTAATTTATTTGATTAAATTACATGGAATAAATTAAATGAACTTACATTAAATTAAATAATTAAATGACCTTATGAAGAACATAAAATTTAGAAAAGTTTTGTACATGAATACATAAGCCAAAAAAATGTATTTTTAAAAATCATTTAGTGAAAGTTAATAAATAAGTAAATAAATAAAATATTAACAAATGATCAAATATTTAATTAAATAATGCATTTAACAAAAAAAAATCAATAAAAACAATTTACTTGAATAAATAATTTAATTAATTAATTAAATTCAACAAAACAAATTAAATTACATTAAATTAAATAATTAAATTTTCTTATGAAGAACATAAAATAATTTAAAAAAAATTGGTAATAGTTAAGTAAAAATATTCTTCTACTTAATTAATAAATAAATAACTAAATTAATGAAATAATTAAATTTAATAAATATGTAAATATTAAAAAAAACATGCAATTAAATAAGTAAATATATAAATACATTTATTCACACTAGATACATTAAATTACATTAAGATCTGTTTATAAACACATTTGTGCATGTGTGTGTGAGCTTGAGTGTGTATTGGTGGAGTATTGTATCTTGTGATCTGTCCTCTCAAGTGTCATTTCAGCATGGATGCTCACTTGGTAGTGAACATCAGACAGTTCACTGGGCTTTGTAACACATCCAGCAGCATCTCGGTCTCTGTCAGGCTGTGCAGGAGTGTGAAGGAGAGAAAGAGCAGGCTAAAGTGGAGAAATAGCTGGAGGTGTGATCTTATCTGATGTCAGCCCAAGAATGACACCATAATGGAGCAGCAAAGGCTGTAATTATTCTCTTCTGCTCTTCTCTTCTCTCCTCCCTCTTCTTCTCCTCTCCGGCCTTTCTGACAAATGGAGATTAATGGCGGAGATAAGCGCTGGTTCCTGCCTGTCTCTCTCTCTCTCTCTCTCTCTCTCTCTCTCTCTCTCTCTCTCCCCTCTCTCTCTCTCTCTCTCTCTCTCTCTCTCTCTTTCTCTCTCTCTCTCTCTGTGTGTGTGTGTGTTTATGTGTGTGTGTTTTCACTGCATGCTCAGGTGTATGTGTGTGTGTGTTTTCCCAGCTATCTCAGGTGTGCGTGTGTGTGTTTGTGTCTGTGTGTGTGTGCGTATTTGTATATTCTTATGTCTGTGTTTGTGTTGCATGTTTGTGTGTGTGTGTGTGTGTGTGTTTCTCTGCATGCTCAGGTGTGTGTATGTGTGTTTCCTGAGTGCTTAGGTTTGTGTGTGTGTGTGTGTGTGTGTGTGTGTTTGAGCTAGTGAGAATGTGTGTTTTCCTGAATGCTCAGGTATGTGTGTGTGTGTATTTGTTTTGTGTGTGTGTGTGTGTGTGTGTGTGTGTGTGTGTTTGTGTCTGTGTGTCTGTGTTGCATGTTTGTGTGTGTGTGTGTGTGTGTGTGTGTGTGTGTGTGTTTCTCTGCATGCTCAGTGTGTGTGTGTGTGTGTGTGTGTGTGTTTCCTGCGTGCTCAGGTGTGTGTGTGTGTGTTTGTGTTAGTGAGTGTGTGTTTTCCTGAATGCTAGTGTGTGTGTTTGTTAGAGCGTGTTTGTGTGTGTGTGTGTGTCTGTGTTGCATGTTTGTGTGTGTGTGTTTCTCTGCATGCTCAGGTGTGTGTGTGTGTGTGTGTTTCTTGCGTGCTCAGGTGTGTGTGTGTGTCTGTGTTAGTGAGAAAGTGTGTTTTCCTGAATGCTCAGGTATGTGTGTATGTGTAGTGTGTGTGTTTGTTAGAGAGCGTGTGTGTGTGTGTGTGTGTGTGTGTGTGTGCGCGTGTGTGGGTTTTCTCTGCATGCTCAGGTGTGTGTGTGTGTGTGTGTTTCTCTGCATGCTCATGTGTGTGTGTGTGTGTGTGTGTGTGTGTGTGTGTGTGTGTGTGTGTGTGTTTCCTGCGTGCTCAGTTGTGTGTGTGTGTGTGTCTGTGTTAGTGAGAAAGTGTGTTTTCCTGAATGCTCAGATATGTGTGTGTGTAGTGTGTGTGTTTGTAAGAGAGCGTGTGTGTGTGTGTGTGTCTGTGTTTGTGTTGCATGTTTGTGTGTGTGTGTGTATTTCTTTGCATGCTCATGTGGATGTTTATGTGTGTGTGTTTTCTGTGCATGCTCAGGTGTGTGAGTTTGTGTGTGTGTGTGTGTGTGTGTTTTCTCTGCATGTTCAGGTGTGTGTGATCTCTGTGACAGTGGTGTTCAGGGAGTTGTGTTTCAGCTCTTCAGAGGGTGTTCCTCTAATCCTCCGTCCCCCTCTGAGTGACCCGCTGCAGGAGTCAGTGGCTGGCAGAGACACAGAGCAGCGCTGGAGAATAAAGGAGCAGAGATAATCCTGCAGTCCTGATGTAAGTCATTGTGTGTTTGCATACCAAACGCCTCCGAGAGATTCCCATTGAAAAAACGTCACGCGTGAACGTCCCCATAATCCCCACAAAGAGCCTCAGAGGACGCCCGCTTTCAGATCTCTATCCTTTTAATTCTATTCAATACTGTTTACTTTGATGACTTGAAGGGATAGTTCACCCAAAATTGAAAGATGTACTCAATATTTACTCATCCTCATATCTTAATGAGATTCAGTTTTTTGTTGAACACATAAGGAAGATATTTTGAAAAATGTTTAAAACCTGTAACCATTGACTTCCATATTAGGAAGTCAATGGTTACAGGTGTCTAACATTTTTCTAAATATCTTATTTTTGTGTAAACACTATTCTGCCCCACAAATAGTTAATGTTATTTTATTTGTGATAAATAAAAGATTATTAATTTAGATATTATTCTGATTTAACAATAATGATTGACCATCAAATCAGCATAGTCGAATGATGTAACCTGTAACCATTAACTTCCTTAGTGTGAAAAAGAAATACTATAGAAGTCAATGGTTACAGGTTTCTAACATTTTTCTAAATATCTTTTGTGTGTGTGTGTGTGTGTTTGTGTGTGTTTAGAAGAAGAAAGAAAGTCAAATAGGTTTGTGACAAGTGAAGGTTGAGTAAATAATGATAGAAAAGTTCAGTTTTGGGTGAACTGTCCCTTTAAAAATGCTAAAATATCAGACCACAATCAATAATGAAAGGTTATGAAGGAACCATACTGCTCAAAAAAGTAATATTTTTGGTTATTTGTAATAAATAAAAGTATTCATTTAGATATGATTGTAATATGCCAATAATAACTGAGCATTAAATCAGCATATTTGAATGATGTAACCTGTAACCATTGACTTCCATAGTATAAAAAACAAATATTATGGAAGTTAATGGTTACTGGTTTCCAACATCTTTCTAAATATCTTATTTTGTGTTCAAAAGAAGAAACTCAAACATGTTACATTTACATTTTGGGTGAACTGTCCTTTTAAAATGCTAAAATATCAGACCACAAATAATAATGAAAGGTTATGAAGAAACTATACTGCTCAACAAATTAATGTTATAGATTCATTTGTAACAAACAAAATTCTTCATTTAGATATGATTCTGATATGTCAATAATAATTAAGTTAAAATTAACATAATTGAATGATGTAGCCTGTAACCATTGACTTGGTATGAAAAAGAAATATTATGGAAGTCAATGGTTACAGGTTTCTAACATTTTTCTAAACATCTAAAGTAAAGTCAATATAAAGTCAAACATGTTTGTGACAAGTGAAGGTTGAGTAAATAATGAAAGAATTGTTTAGTTTTGGTTGAACATTCCCTTTAAAAGGCTAAAGTATCAGACCACATATAATAATCAAGGGTTATAAAGAAACTATCATGCCCAACAAATCAATGTTTTTGATTTAATTGTAACAAATAAAATTATTTATTTAGATGATATTCTAAAATGCCAATAAGAACTGAGCATCAAATCAGCATATTTGAATGATGTAACCTGTAACCATTGACTTATTATGAAAAATAAATACTACAGAAGTCAATGGTTACAGGTTTCTAACATTTTTCTAAATATCTTAACTAAAGTCAATTTAAAGTCAAACATGTTTGTGACGAGTGAAGGTTGATTAAATAATGATACAATTGTTAGTTTTGGTTGAACTTTCTCTTTAAAAGACTAAAATATCAAATAATAATTGAGGTTTACACAATGAAACATTACTCAAGAATGAAACTATGCTGCCCAAAAAAATAGTTGTAACTTGCAAAATGATGTAACCTGTAACCGTTGACTTCCATAGCCTTTCTTTTTCATTATATGGGAGTCAGTGGTTACAGGCTAAAATATAAAATAATAATCTAGGGTTTCACAATGAAATGCTGCAGAAATAAAACTATACTGCCCAACAAATAGTTAATGTTTTTGATTCATTTGTAACAAATAAAATGATTAATTTACATATGTTTCTAATATGATGTAAGCTGTAACCATTGACTCCCACATGAAAAAAATAATTACTATGGATGTAAATGGTTACAGGTTTCTAACATTTTTCTACATTTTTTTTTTTTTTTTTTGTGTGTGTGTTCAAAAAAGAAAGAAATTCCAACAGTTTTGTGACAAACCTCTTGTTGGTGTGGGTTTCCTTCCGGTGCTCCAGTTTCCCACACAGTCCAAACACATGCGCTATAGGTGAATTAGGTAAACTAAATTTCTCATAGTGTATGAGTGTGTGTAAATGTAAGAGTGTATGGGTGTTTCCCAGCGTTTCCCAGTACTTTACCAGTACATTTTAAAATGCACTTCATACTCGTGATGAAAACGAATTTCAAATGAAAACATATTTCAAAATTATACTACTAGAGACTTATTTACAATAAAATTAAATAAAATATTAAACATCATGGGCCCTATCATACACCCGGCGCAATAGTGTTTGCTAATTTAAGCTCGGCGCAAGGGTCATTTTGAGGTGTTGCGCCAAGCTGTTTAAATAGCAAATGCATTTGCGCTCATATGTGCGCCCATAGGCGTTCTGGTCTAAAAAAGCAGGCGTATTTGGCGCGTTGCTATTTAGAGACACTGTAAATAGTCTGATCTTTAGACCAGAACAAAGTCGGTCTATTGTCTGGAGCAAAGTGCGCCTGGCTTACACACTACACACAAGATGCATACGCAAATATCTTTACATATGAAAAAGATATAATATATTAAGAATATATATAATAAGGATATATATAGGATATAAATATAAAGGATTAAAATATTACAAAACATATTAATTTCTAGCCTACATGAATTTAAAAACCCCTGCCTTACCTTCTTCATCTCGGAAGGCTTTTTCAGTTCATTCAATTTGCTTTTGTATGTTGTTATTATTATTAGCAGTATTATTTATTATGTCCATATTTATATTTGTTTTATTAAAAACAAGCTTAGATTTGCCCACCTTTCAGGTTTTAGACAATATGGGGCTCAGCATGTGTATTTGGAAATTTTGACCACACTTGGTTATCATTGTTCATTCATTCGTTTACTGGAAATTAGTACTGAATTTAGAAATAGTTTTAAAACAAATCTTTGCGCTTAACAAACAAAATTAATTATTTATAGGCTAATTGATGTCTGTGCAGTGAGGTTTCCCTATCCACGAGAGCAAAAGCGAAAATGAACTTACTTTACGTCATGTTACTAGCAAATGCGCTTATGGCACGACGCAGCTGGCTCTTAAAGGTAATGCACTGAAAAAAATTATTAAAGGATGATTCCTTGAATTTACTTAATTTTTTTAAGTTAAGGGGTTGTAAACAAATTGTTTATGTTGAATTTAAACAAATAAATTAAGTTAAACATTACTCAATTTAATTTGTTTAAATTCAACACAAATAAATTGTTTGCAACAATTTTGCAGACAGCATTTTTTTCAGTGTGGGAGATGAGACTCTGGTTGGTTTATTCTCAAAACACACCTATAACTCATTAAGAAAATAACTCTTTTAGACCATGCGCCATGGCACAAAGCGGATTTTTTCCATCCTTAAATTAGCAAAAATGCGTTCTGACATGCCCTGAAAGCATTTGCGCCCTGCGCACTGTGCATGGACCATCAAAATAGAGCCCCATGTGTGCATCATATAAAATTATACGATAAAAGTTTGGAAATGCAAATTTTCTTTCTGTTTTTAATGTTAAAAGTATTTCCCAGCGATGGGTTGCAGCTGGAAGGGCATCCGCTGCGTAAAACTTATATGCTGGATAAGTTGGCAGTTCATTCTGCTGTGGCGACCCCAGATTAATAAAGGGAAAATAAAATGAATAAATGAATGTTAAAAGTAGAAGACATGACGATGTAATTTTTTTTAAACCAAAGTATGCACTTTAGACATGTGTTATACAAAACAGATTATTAAAAAAATAAAATAAAAAACCTAAAGCTTAATTTGACATAAATCATAAATATACAGTAAACTGAATAATTTAAGGATACTGCATATTAATTGAATACACCACAGTTTATATGTCATGTCATCAGTTCTGTTGGAAAAGATGATTTCAGCTTCGATGCTAAATGGGCTTTTTGAGTCTCCCAGAGCTTCAGGATTATGAACAGAATGATTGTTTATGGTGGTTGACGTGTTAGCGGATATCTTCATATTTAAGATACACGTGTTGAATCAGGTTAAGTTCAGAGCCAGGTTGAGTCTGACTGTGGCGTCAGCTCAGATTTCTCAACAGAGATTTGGTCAGAATTCCTCCAAATAGACTTTAGCTGCATGTAAATTGTATGCAGCAAATACAGCTTTGTCTGTTCATTCGTTTATATACTTTCATTTAACAATTGATGGATGAAAAGATTTTTGAGTGTTTAAAACATTTTTAACATTTACTTAGTTATGCAAATGTTTGCTAATTATCTATATCTAAGATCAAACACGCCAGAACTAAACTTCATCTCTGTTTTAAAGTGAAAATTCAGTCACCCTTGACTTGTTTCAATGCTGATTGAGCTTTTTTGTTTTGTCAAACACACACACAGTCGATATCCCCGATATTTTGATAAATGTTTGAACCTGTAACCATTGACTTCTCTAGTGTTTGTTTCTCTTATTATGGAAGTCAATGGTTACAGGTTTCTATCATTCTTCAATATTTCTTCTTATGTGTTCAACAACAAAAACTCAAACTGGTTTGGAGCAAGTCAAGGGTGAATAAATGTTGTTTACATTCCTTCATTTAACAAAAATGATGGAGAAAAGAGAAATTCGATTTTAAAAATGCATTTTATTTGTTTTTTATTGCATTATTTTTTTTTTCTCTGAACATTCAAAACATTTAAAAAATGCATCAATTTTTAATGGGAATTTTAACAAAACTACAATTTATCCTTTTGTATACATCGTGGTATGTTTAAAAAAAAACAATAATAATTTTAGGAAATAATACTCTGAATTAATTTATCGATAATGTTTTAAAATAGTTTTGGGGTCAAATTATTAAATTGGTGATGTGCTGTTTTTAACATTACTGGAAAAAAGTTTAATTATAGCTGAACTCCAGATATCTGAGAACCCAAACTATACAGTGAAATATAAATGAAGACATTTACATTATTTTTTAATCAAGTCTTTATTAATTAGCTGCCATTATATATATATATATTGGATGAAATATCTCAGAACTAAACTTCATCTGCTTTTTAAAGGGATAGTTCAACCAACAGTGAAGATTCAGTCATCATTTACTCACACTTCATTTGTTCCAACTCGTTTTGAGCTTTTTTGTTCTGCTAAACACACACACACACACACACACACACGCATGCACGCATGCACGCACGCACGCACGCACGCACACACACGCGCGCACGCACACACATGCACAAACTATATTTTGTTAAATGTTTGAATCCTGAATTCTCTAGGGTTTGTTTCTTTTACTATGGAAGTCAATGGTTACAGGTTTCAAAATATCTTCTTTTGTGTTTAACAAAAAACTCAAACTGGTTTGGAACAAGTCCAAAGGTGAAAAAATGTGCATGTTTTTTACGTTTCTTCATTTACTAAAAATGATGGAGAAAAGAAAAATTGGGTTTTAAAAAACTTTTATTTTTTATTTCTTTATTTTATTATTTTTCTCTGAACATTCAAAACATTTAAAAAATGCATTCATTTTTAATGCGAATGTGAACAAAACATGACTATTTATCTTTTTGTATACACTGTCAGAAATAAAGGTACGAGAGCTGTCACTGGTGTGGTACCTTTTCAAAAGGTATACAGTTGTACTTAAAGGGTCCATATTGGTACCTCAAAAGTTTATATTAGTACCTAAAATTTTAAGAGAAACACTTTTATACTTTTTAGGTACTAATATATACCCTTGAGGTATTAATATGGACCTTTTAGGTACATATCTGTACCTTTTGAACACTGTACCAGCACAGTGACAGCTCACATACCTTTATTTCTATGAGTGTACATCATGGAATGCTTTTTAAAAAAAAATTAATAATAGTTTCAGAAAAAAAAAATACTCTGAATTCATTTATTGTGTTTTACTATTATTGTTATTATTATTATTTGAATATTCAAAACATTTGAAGCTTTATCGTAGTTATGCAAATGTTTACCAATGCAAATGCTCTCCTTTACATGCTATTTTTAAAGATTAAAAATATATATATATATAAAAAAAAAAACATTTTAGGGAGAAAAACTTAAACATTTTCACTTTGAATTAATTTTCTGCAATTTTTTTTATCATTTGAGGGTAAAATTATTAAATGAGTGACGTGAACTTCTTGACATTACTGGAAGAAAATTTATTAATAACTTTTCAGGATAAAAACTCTACAGTTGAGTATAAATGAAGACACTTTTTAACAAACATTTATGAAATAGTGCCATTAGATCTATATAGTTAGATGGAATATCTCAGAACTAAACTTCATCTGCTTTTTAAAGGGATAGTTTACCCGAAAATAAAAATTCAGTCATCATTTACTCACACTTTAATTGTTCTATCCCAGTTTGAGCTTTTTTGTTCTACTAAACACACACACACACACACACACACACACACACACACATACACACACACACACACACACGCACACACACACACACACACACACACACACAAACACACACACACACACACACACACACACACACACACACACACGCACACACAATATTTTGATAAATGTTGAAAACTTGTAACCACTGACTTCCATAACTTTTGTTTCTCTTACTATGGAAGTCAATAGTTACAGGTTTCCAACATTCTATAAAATATCTTCCTATGTGTTTAACACAACAACAGAAACTGATTTGAAACAATTCAAGAATGAGTGAGCGATGACAGAATTAAAAATTTAGGTTGAACTATCCTTTTAAAGCTTGCTTTGATGTGCGCCGTTGGATTGATGGAGCAATGGTGTTTCCCATTGTTCATTCTTAACATTACAAAGGATTAAAAACAGTTAATATTCAATAACTTCATATTTACTGGAGCACAAAAACAAGTTTGTTTATCCGAGTTAAAGTTTTTTTTTCTGAGATTATGCCGCCCTCTGCTGGCTGAATTTCAGATCACACCCTGCAGCTCTTATCAAAATAATAGACGAGAATATTCACAAAGTCTAAGGGTCAAGGTTGAGTTGATGCAGTGATTGTGGGAAATGACGTCATAAAGTGACTCATAATGACCTGGCATTCCTGTAATAGGATATAATCTGTTATATAAAAATCCATCAGTGCAATTTAGTGAGCCATTCGTTTTTATCAGCCCGTTTTCCAATGCCTTTTAAAATACATAATCTCTGAGTGAGCAATGATTAACTAACAGACATTAAATGTTGAAGTCCTAAAAAACTGAACACAAGATCCTCATTACTCATTATTTTAATTATTGTAATAATTACAGTAATATATACAGTAATTTGAACAGCGGAAGTAAAATGTACTGATAATTAGATATTACTAATAGCATCTTATGAATAAACAGATAAATAAAAGCACAACATATTTTAAAATATCCATCCAATACAAAATATAAAACTTGGCTCACTTTCCTTAAGCAGTTTCACGTCATACAAAGATATCACATTCTTATTAGAAAAAGCAGGACAATAAAGTGAAATTTATAAAACATGTTTTGTACAATATTTTGATGTTATCGTTCTTGAACATGAGTGCAAGAAAATACATGCTGTAGCCCATAAAAATACAATATCTGAACACTTAAAATGTGTGCATTAGGTGGAATATGATTTTTAAAGGGATAGTTCACTCAGAAATGACAATTCTAGACTATATCAGAGGCTTACCCTGTTCTGTTGACATCAGCTCTAATACACAGTAAATTACTGAAGAGTGCAAATGTTGACTACCTAAAGGGATCTTTTCATCTCTCTCTCTACTCTTATTTACTCTTATTTGTAAACTTGCTCATTTTTTTTCCGAGGATATGTTTGTTTTTAATTAATTAATTTTATTTTATTTTGAGGGGATTGTGGGAAAATAAAAAATCTAAGACAGTCTGTAAGTTTTCTTAATCTGTATTATATACACTGAAAAAAAAGATTCCTGCATAATTGTTGCAATCATTTAATATGGGCTGTATTTAAACAAACACTTTAAATTTATTAAAGTTCAACTTAATATATTGGTTTAAATTCAGCCCAAATAAATTGTTTACATCCACTTACCTTAAAAAAAAACATTGTAAATTTAAGGAGTCATCTTTTAATTTTTATATTATTTTTTCTGCGTACTATAATGTATGGTCTTATTAAATGCCAATAAAAAATAAAATTAGCAAGAAATTTCTGTCATCGTTCACTCAAACTTCACTTGTTTCAAACCTTTTTGACTTCTTTATTAGAAACAAAAAAAATAAGTTTTTTTAATTATACATTTTAAAGAAAACAAATACTATGAAAGTCAATGGTTACATATAGTTTTTAAAATATATTTATAAAAAAAATGAATAAATGCAAATAGTACACTTTTGCTGCTTGTTCAAACTACTTATTTAAAATGAGCTCAAACAACATAATTCTTGAGTTGTTTTTTTTTTGGGGGGGTGCTTTAAGGTTTTATGTTCAATCAACTTAACATTGTAAAACCTATTAACGTAATCAATTTGCATTGGGACGACATGGGATGTTTTTACAGTGTAATAAAATGTGCATTTTTGTGCGAACTATCCCTTTAAGATGCATAGCATAAGCGTATATTTTATAAGACACTGTTATCTGAGTCCAACTACTTCACACAACCCAAGCTCATTATTGATACGCACCCCTAAATACATTTCTGGAGAGTGTGAAATACATCCCAGGAGGTATATTTTTTTTTTAAATTTTTGGTTTTCTGAATCCGCCAGAGGATGCTGTAAACACTTTTTGAGATCTGCACCTGCTGTTCTCATGTACATCCACCAGAGGCTGCTGTTGACTGACTGACTGACTGACTGACTGACTAACTAACCAGCCAATACCCTCACCCACTCTCTTCCCGAAACCCAAGTGATTGTGTTTTCAAAAGCACTAATTGATCCAGCCACCCACTTCCCTAAACTTCCCTGATTTTTACCACATTTACAGATTTCACAACATGCTCACACTGTTATTTACTTGTTTATTTAATCGTTTGCTTTCTGTGTTTGTTTTACCTGCTTTCTAGAACCGTTCTTCTTTGGACCTGAACCCTGTCGTCCCTGTCAACACCACTCTGCATCTCCCATTTGCTAATGTACATTGCGAGCCACTGGGCAAACTGGTAACCTTGGAAAAGCCGTCCATACAGATGTAAGCAGTCGGATGGTAGCGCGAGAAGAAACAGAAGCCGTCAGAGGCATCACACCACCCCATAGCATTCATTTTAAAGATGAAATGCAGCCAATTGTACCTCTGGCTACATAATTCATGCTCTCCAGAAATGTATACAGGGCTACGTATTCACAATGAGCCTGTGTTGACTTTTAATGGGCTTTAGTGTATATGTATAGTCCAGTGTTTCCCAATCCTGTTCCTGGAGGCACACCAACATTACTTATTTTGGATGTCTCTCTTATCTGACCCAATCATTTCAGGTTTTCGTGTCTCTAATGTACTGATAAGTTGGTTCAGATGTGTTTAATCAGGGAGAAGTTGAAAATGTGTACTGTTGGTGTGCCTTCAGGAACAGGGTTGGGAAACACTGATATATAATGAATACAATTTTATGGTTATAAACAAAGTTCAGTTCTGCAGTTCCAACACAATCTCACGGCAATTCGTAACTTTTTCATTTAGTGGCTAATTCGTACAAATTCGTACAATCTAATTCGTACATTTTAGTACGATTTGCGTATCCCCCAATGACGGTTGGGTTTAGGGGTGGGGTTAGGTGCCACGCCTCCTTTTTAAAATCATACATTTTCTTACGACTGAACTCGTACGAATTCGTACGAATTAGCCACTAAACTGCCAAAACGTAAAATACTTACGTTTTCTCGTGAGATCAGTTCTGCAGTTCACATTAATGTTACCGTTTGAGAATAATGGACTCATTTCAGCTCCTGTGCTGTTTTCTGACTTTAGAAGAGCATGATGTCTATGGGCGCGTCCTCTGTTGGTTTCTCCTGCTCTTTGCGGCGTGTGTACATGGCGTGGACGTACAAATAGACCACAAGGATAGCCAGCAAGTTTACACAGATGTACGGGATCAGGAGAAAGAAACCCAAATGCAAGGTAATTTCATTTTTTCGCAGCATTACGTTGGCCTCGTCGGCTTTTACCAGAGTCTCGAACATCTCACCCGCATACGCGTTCGACACGTAGAAAATCAGCGACAGAGCGGATGCACAGACTGGAGAACATAAAAGGGAAGAAAAGATCATTAAAACAGGTTTAATATGATTCAAGCCTGCAACTAAAACCAGATTTTTATAACTAAACATTTAAAAAAGAACAATATACTGTGAAGATAAATATGTTAATGAACAGTTTCTGTATTTTACATTTCAAGAGTGTTTTTTTTTTATGTTTGTGATTATGAATTAAAATATAGGTGCTTTTATCTCTGCTCTTTTGATGTTGAAAATTCAACTCTGCAGATTTATAAAGTGACTTTATTGACATTTTAGTAGTTTGAAACAATTAAGAAATTATTTATGTAGAAAAAAGAAAAACTGTTTATTTGTCAGGTTTTTGTGACCTAATCTACTACCGCAATACAGACTGTAAATCCCTTCAAACTATTAAAAATGACAATTAAAGTCAAATATATGAGTCATGAATACTGGACAACCTAAAGAAAGATCATTAAAACAGGTTCATTATGATTTAAGCCTGCAACTAAAACAAGATTTGCATATCAAAACCTTTTAAAAGAGCAACAATATACTGTGAACAAATATGTTAATGAACAGTTTCTGTATTTTACATTTCAAGGGTGTTTTTTGTATATTTATGATTATAAATACAAATATAGGTGCTTTTATCTCTGCTCTTTTGACTCTTGATGTTGAAAATTCAACTCTGCAGTTTAATAAAGTGACTTTATTGACATTTTTATAGTTTTAAACAATTTATTGTAGGTGCTATAAGAAATTATTTACCTAGAAATAAGAAAAACTGTTCATTTACCAGGTTTTTGTAACCTAATCTACTACAGCAATACAGACCGAATATCACTCCAAACTATTAAAAATGACAATAAAAGTCATATATATCAGTCATAAATACTGGACAACATCAACAGGTAAATTTTTAACTAAAACAAGATTTTTATAACTAAACATTTTTAAAAAGCTGTGAAATACTGTAAAAAAATGAATATGTTAATTGACATTTTCTGTATTTTGAATTTCAAGGATGTTTCCCATTTATGTGTGATTATAAATTAAAATAGGGCTTTTATATCTGCTTATTTCATGTTGAAAATTCAACCCTGCAGTTTAATAAAGTGACTTTATTGACATTTTTATAATTTAAAACAATTTATTGCAGGGGATATAAGAAATTATTTACCTAGAAATAAGAAAAATAAGAAAAACTGTTCAATTACCAGGTTTTTGTAACCTAATCTACTACAGCAATACAGACTGTATATCACTCCAAACTATTAAAAATGACAATAACAGTCATTTATATGAGTCATAAATACTGGACAGCATAAACAAAGATCATTAAAACAGGTTCATTATTAACTAAAACAAGATTTTTATAACTAAACATTTTAAAAATGCAGCGAAATACTGTAAAAAATGAATATGTTAATGAACAGTTTCTGTATTTTGAATTTCAAGGGTGTTTTTTGTATATTTATGATTATAAATAGAAATATAGCTGCTTTTATCTCTGCTCTTTTGACTTTTGATGTTGAAAATTCAACTCTGCAGTTTAATAAAGTGACTTTATTGAAATTTGTATAGTTTGAAACAATTTATTGCAGGGGCTATAAGAAATTATTTACCTAGAAATAAGAAAAACTGTTCATTTACCAGGTTTTTGTAACCTAATCTACTACAGCAATACAGACTGAATATCACTCCAAACTATTAAAAATGACAATAAAAGTCATATATATGAGTCATAAATACTGGACAACATATAAACAAAGATTATTAAAACAGGTTAGTTATTAACTAAAACAAAATTTTTATAACTAAACATTTTTAAAAAGCAGCGAAATACTGTAAAACATGAATATGTTAATTAACAGTTTCTGTATTTTGAATATCAAGGATGTTTCCCATTTATGTGTGATTATAAATTGAATTATAGGTGCTTTATCTGTGCTCTGTTGACTTTTGATGTCAAAATTCAACTCTACAGTTGTAACTGAACAGTACAAAAGTGGCTTTTATTGAAATTTTAGTAGTTTGAAAGAATATATTGTATATACCTGGTTTTTGTAACATAATCTAAAACACCAATACAGACTATATATCACTTAAAACTATTAAAAATTACAATAAAAGTCACTTTTTCAATCTTTTCCACATCAAAAGTTGTTGGAGCAATGTTTAAGCTATAGTGGCCACATATGTGGACAGCACATTTTAGCTCTTAAGTGGCTATTTAAAATACTTTGAATGTTTTATATTATGTTACAGACATACAGCGTCATCCTGCAACTGTTGTGCAGCGTATGAAATGTCCCAAACACTATTTTTAGCTGTCCAAAATGGGCCAAAAATGTGGTTTTTAATCTCTAATAGTAAAAACATGTTGTAAAAAAAGGTTATATATGCATTAAAAACAGTCATGAAAAGGGTTTTATGTAAATTTGCACCACGGGTCCACATATATGGACATAATTTTTCTCTAAAAGTACATCGTATCGAAAGATGATACTTAGGTTTTATTCAGTAGGTTCCAATAAGCCCAAATAGCAAAGAGAAATAAACAAATGCATGTAAAAATTACCTTGAAGAGGTTAAAGCAATTCAAAAGCAAAAAAAATACAGAAAACAGGTCATTTACAGATGTTATGTATTGAGGATGTGTAAGTATATAGATTTGAACGTATTCATTGAGTCGAAGTTTCCGGATGATCCTGCATTACTTCCAGTTGTTAACTGGGAATGACATACCAATACCAAACTTGTGTAATAACAATAATTGTGTAATAACAATAATTATTAATAATTTTTTTTATGATTTTATGACTACGCAACAAGCTAATTCAGCTAAAATTGTGCTTAAAATCTCACTGATATGCAGTATTTAAATTTCATAATTAGGGCTGCACGATTAATAAAAAAAAAATCAGGATGTCGATTTGACCCTACACACGATCTTAATTCAGCTTTTCTACGATTCAGCCAATTATATTTTCAAGTTCAGGAGAAAAGCAAGGCAGTCGCACAAGTCTTCACTGCAACATTGAGACCTTCATATGGCGTTAAAAGTGTCACATATTGTATTTATTAGGCATAATTCACCCAGAAATGTCATTTCTGTCTTCATGTAATGATTTATTCACGGCTACGAAATCACACGTGAGCTGAAGCAATGTTTGTTTACTACCGAGAACGTGCGCGTGTGCACGCATGACGCCTACTTTAGAGAACAGAACTTGCATAGGCTGTGAATAACAGGTAATAAAGTTGTAAATAACATTCAGTTTGTTGCACAGAGCGATCGTTTGAGGGCCGTGCGGGAGGTTTGATTTGCATGTATGTGTTTTTCTCACAGTGACAGCAGCCATGAGCTGCACTCGGAAGTGGAAGTGAAACCTGTGCGCACATCATTTAAATGACCATATCGCATTTAAGAGTTAGGATTACGGCAAGCATTTGATATGTTTTTTTTTTATTCTTACATGGCGAACACAGAGTGTTGTGCATGAAAATAAATGTTAACTGGGTCAGTATAACAACCATGGCCTATATATGATGAAAATATAATGGTCTATTAATGTTGTCAATGACAGCCCTAACCCCATGCACCAAGCTGTCTACTGTCCTGATCTCAGATTAGGCACTTTTTCTTGTCATTTAATCAAATGCACGCAAAACAGCAATGAGATTGAATTATCTTTGATTGTGTCGAAAGTGTAAGTGTGTGTTTTCTCACCACTAAGCCCACTGCATGTGTAAAGCCCAACTGGTCCCATGTAGGTCTGATATGGATTACTGAAGCTGTTATACAGTGTGACCAGAATACTGCCCGCAGAGCCCAGAAGAGCCAGAGCTAACAGAATCACCACCAGACCGTGCAGAATAACCGGAGCTCCTGATAATTTGGCCAGACGATCAAACACTAAGAGACAGAAAAGAGAAAAACACTATTAGAATATTCATGTAGATACATATTTTTTGGGGGTCCAAAATTGACAACCATTTTAGATCCTTGTTTAATTTGCTTTTCTCTCTCTATGTCAAAATGTACATTAATATTCTAAAATGTGAGACATTCAACGTAGGATCATTCCAACCCAAGCTCATTCTGAAAACGTAGTCCCGCGGACGTTTCTGGAGACAGCGGAATACGTCCCGGGGGGTACGTACGGCTGCGTTTATTTTTTTCAAGCAAACGCTGCGGGGCGGTGTGACGCCGTTCCCTTTCGCGCTTGCCTTACCTCCTTGTGGAGGGCTTCCCCGCTGCAACCCGTTTGTCCACTCAGCTCAGCGTGTACCTCGGCAGGCTTGAGATGCAGAAAGGAGTCGACCACGGCGACCGGTTTCGAGTCCGGGAAAGAGCGGTTCCAGCAATCAGGTAAGACAAAAACAGAATCCCAAAAATTAAGTGAACGAGTTTCGTAACAGGGTGAGAACGCGGCAAAATCCGAAAACGCGGTGGACTAAAAAAAAAAAATCAGGGCTTTTATTTTTTTGGACGGCTTTTGTGAACTGTTGCTCGGGTTTAGGGAAGCGAGCGGGCGGGCGAGCGGGCGGGTCGATTGGTAAAATTGGTTGGGTTCAGGGAAGGAGGAGGGCGAGTCGGCCGATTGGCCGGTCGCACAGTCAATCATCCGGTCAGTCGGACAGCGGCCTCCGGCGGGTTCACGCAAGTTCGCGCCCGCGAGAGGCGTCTGAGGTGCGAAAAAGCGGACAACAGCGGCCTCTCGCGGATTCGCAAAAACAGAAACTGCAGCCGTACATACCCACCGGGATGTATTCCGCGGTCTCCAGAAACGTCCGCGGGACTACGTTTCCACAATGAGCCTGGGTTGGATCATTCTGAAAACGTAGCCCTATATACATTTTTGGAGATCCTGAATTATGTAGCCAGAAGTACATTTGGCTGCATTTTATCTTTAAAATGAATTCTACAGGCGGTATGACGTCATTCCTTTTTGCGCTAGCAGCTTACCGCACACCTACATATGGACATCTTTCTTACTGTTACTAGTTTGTCCAGTGGCTTGTAGTGTACGTCGCCGGACTTAAGACGCAGAGAAGAGTTGACCGCAATGACAGGGTTCAAGTCAAATGAAGAACAGTTCCAGAAAGCAGGTAAGACAAAAACAAAAGCCAAAAATAAAATAAGCAAGTAAATAACAGGGTAAGAATGTGGTAAAATCTAAAGATGTGGTAAAAATTAGGCGGCCATGAGGGCGTTTCTTTTTCTGAATTGCTTTCGAAAACATTTTCGGTTGGGATTAGGGAATGAGGGTGAGCACTGGTCAATCTGTGCTTTTGAAAACACTATTGGTTGGGTTTATTGAAGGAGGGGGTGAGTCAGTCGATTGGTCAGTCAGTCAGTCAACAGCGGTCTCTGGTAGATTTAAACAAGAACAGCATGCGCGAATGGCATTCAAGAGAGAAATTTAAGATCTCAAAGCATACACAGCGGCCTCTGGTGGATTAGTGAAAACAAAAACTGCAAAATAACGTAGCTCCTGTGACGTATTTGGTGCTTTGCAGAAATGTATATAGGGATACATAATAAGAATGAGCCTGGGATGCAGATATTTGTAAATTATTGGGAAATCCTATAAAGTTTGGGGAGAAATAAGTATATGCATGTAGATGAAGAATGCACAAACATCGATTTTGAAATAAAACGACAATTCGGCGTATTCTTAAAAATAAAGATTCTTATTTACTTGTTCATGTCCTCTTATTTTATACATCAGCTCATTCATTCATTCATTTTCTTTTTGGCTTAGTCCCTTTTTTAATTCGGGTCGCCACAGCGGAATGATCCGCCAACTTATCCAGCACACGCTTTATGCAGCGGATGCCCTTACAGCTGTAACCAATCTATCTCTGGGAAACATCCATACACACTCATTCACACACTCATACACTACGGACAATTTAGCTTACCCAATTCACCTGTACCACATATCTTTGGACTGTGGGGGGAAACGGAGCACCCGGAGGAAACCCACTTGAACATGCAAACTCCACACAGAAACACTAACTGACCCAGTCGAGGCTCGAACCAGCGACCTTCTTGCTGTGAGGTGACAGCACTACCTACTGCGCCACCGCGTCGCCAACATCAGCTCAATGTCTTACAACTATATCCATTTAAGTATTCTGTTTAGAGAAGGTGGGACTGGGGTGGAGGGTGGACAGAAAAGAAAGTTTACATTTATTTTGAAATTATTCTGTATTGTTGATGCGAACAACAAATTTATTGGTAATTTTTTAAATAT
Source organism: Danio rerio (assembly GCF_049306965.1). Taxonomy (NCBI): domain Eukaryota; kingdom Metazoa; phylum Chordata; class Actinopteri; order Cypriniformes; family Danionidae; genus Danio; species Danio rerio. Next base: position 45,777,577 of record NC_133187.1, on the reverse strand, counting down.
AAAAACATAGATTCTTCAGTGCCTTCTATCGATTTAAGAATAGTTTACATCCTCTCAAACTTTTCCTTACAAAAATGGGCAACATTAGTTTAAGTACCAATTCTCGCTAGTAATCACTGGCTTATTATCTGCTTATTATTAAGATATTGCATCCTTTATTTATAAACTTCAGCTAGTACAAAATGCAGCTGCCAGAGTTTTTACCAGGTGTAGAAAATATGATCGTATCACCCCAATTTTATCCTCCTTACACTGGCTGCCTGTTAAGTTTCGTATTGAATTTAAAATATTGCTTCTTACCTATAAAGCTTTAAATAATCTAGCTCCTGTTTATCTAACCAACCTTCTGTCTCGCTACAATCCAACCCGCTCGATAAGATCTCAAAACTCAGAGCTTCTAATAGTACCTAGAAAAGCAAAGTCGAGTAAAGGAGGTCAAGCCTTCTTATTTATGGCTCCTAAACTCTGGAATAGCCTTACTGATAATGCCCGAGGCTCAGACACACTCTCCCAATTCAAAACTAGATTAAAGACCTATATTTTTAGCAAAGCATCCACACAGTGAATCACTTAGCAGTATGATACATGTATGTGCTCCACGCAAGTTTCTGCATCTCCTTTATATACACTATGAACAGCAGCTACGCTAATTATTTTCATTTTATATTTCCATCTGGAGATATTCATCCTGAGGCCCTCAGACTATGCAGCGCCACTGATTCAATGCAAGACCAGTGACGAGATGATCCCAAGGTTTCCATAATCCTGGACCAGGCCGTATCCAGATTAGCTACTGTGGTAGTCACGGAGGAGTGGAAAGCATGAGAATGATTCCTGTGATGCTCCAGGGACAGACGAGTCTTCACTTAGGTCGAGCATTCTCCAGCCTCCGGTGCCTAGACTGCAGCTCTGCACAAGACGTTTGGCCATAGGAGAAATGGTCGTGCCCAACTGAGCCTGGTTTCTGTCAAGGTTTTTTAATTCTTCATTTTCGCCATTGGTGAAGTTTTTTCCTGCCGCTGTCGCCACTGGCTTGCATGGTTTGGGATCTGTAGAGCTGCGCATCAATGGATTGCTTTTCAGTGTTTGGACTCTCAGTAGTGATTATTAAACCACACTGAACTGAGCAAGGGCGACGCAGTGGCGCAGTAGGTAGTGCTGTCGCCTCACAGCAAGAAGGTTGCTGGTTCGATCCTCGGCTCAGTTGGCGTTTCTGTGTGGAGTTTGCATGTTCTCCCTGCGTTTGCGTGGGTTTCCTCCTAGTGCGCCGGTTTCCCCCAGAGTCCAAATACATGCAGTACAGGTGAATTGGGTAAGCTAAATTGTCTGTAGTGTATAAGTGTGTGTGTGAATGCTGTGGCGACCTCGGATTAATAAAGGGACTAAGCCGAGAAGAAAATGAATGAACTAAGCCAAACTGAACTGAACTTAAACTCTGAAAACTGAACTACAGTTTCAATTTACTATGATCTTCTATGTGAAGCTGCTTTGACACAGTCTACACACTGTAAAAGCGCTATAGAAATAAAGGTGAATTGAATTGAATTAAATAGAATAATGTCTGTTTATTAGTACTTAGTAAACTTAAGTACTAAGTAAGTGTTATTCTACATCCTTAATTTTATCCAATAGCTAAACCCAATTACTACCTTACTAACTTTTAATAAGAAGCAAATCAGTAGTTTATTGAGCTAATACTCTCAGTTAATGGTTTGCTAATAGTGAGAATTGTCCATTAAAATAAAGTGTGCTTCAAAATTATATTTAAAGTTCTTCACAAGTTCTTCAGGGTTATTTGGAAAACCCATGACAGTTCTGTAATTTGATTATTTAAGAGTGAATATAAACCTGTCATGCATTTTATATGAAATGGTGGTTCAAATTCCTGGTAATTCCAAAGGTCATGCTAGTTTATCATTTTAATTGTGCTTTAGCTTTCATTTGCTACTCGTTTTGGCTTTAATGTCACAATATCGAATGCTGTTTGGATACTTAAATTACATCAGTGTATTTAGATATATACATTAATCCAAATAGCATTGGCACTCAGATATTGACGTATTACAACATTTCATCATCAATTTAAAATTGATGGCAAATGTATAAAGTCAGTTGTCAAGTTTACATGTGTTTGAATCACACAGCACTTCACTATTGGTCTTCGTTTAGAACAATATCTGCTGTTTTATTATTTTCAACCCAACACTATTATATTTTGCATAGTTTTGCTTAAATAATTTGCATGATATCTTTCAGTAAAATAGATTATTGGGGTTATATTTTGTTATTAAACGGAAGTTAGTTTCATGAAGTTTAACTTAGTTATTTTGGTCCAGACTAAAAGACAATGTTATATTTAGTGCCGGTTTCACAAATGCTAGGTTGTTGTAACCCAATGTTGGGTCAAATATGGACAAACCCAACCATTAGGTTTGAAAGTGTCCTTTAAATTAGAATTTAAAAATCATCCCAATGTTGGGTTTGTCAATATTTGACCAAATGTTGGGCTGTGCAACATATTTCAGAGTGTTGTAACATTCAAATTTTCGTCAAATGAAAATGTGAAAAGTGTCGGCGCCAGTGGTGTAGTGGTTAGTACGTCGACACATGCACTCCGGTGCTCACGGCGACCTGAGTTCGATTTTTGCTTCGCAGTCCTATGCAGATCCTTCTCCTCTCTCTGCTCCCCATGATTTCCTGTCAATACTCTCTACTGTCCTATCCAATAAAGGTGAACACCCCCCCCCCCCCCCCCCAAAAAAAAAAAAATAAATAAATAAATAAATAAAAATATATGAAAAGTATAGATGGTATTTACTCGTAAATTGTCAGAAGAACTTATTTTCAAATGGCATCAATTTAAATAAACATAAAAATGTGAAGTAAAACCACTGAAATATTCAAATCTGAAATAAAAAACAAACATTTTTTTATTTTATTTATTTATTTTTTTTTTGTAAGATATAGACAAACCCAAGCCCAAGTTCAAAAATGAACATTTGCTCACCATTAACTCACACCCAAGTAATTGCAAGCCTTTTTGAATTTCTTTAACAGCTTGAACACAAGGGAAGATATTTTGAAGAAAGCTGAAAACCGCTTAAAAACATTATGGAAGTCCACTGTATTTCAGCTTTCTTAGAAATATCTTCTTTTGTTTGGAACAAATGAAGGATGAGTCAAGAAATTATGACAGAATATTGAGTTTTAAGTGAACTAACCCTATAAACCCATGCAAACTGTTGGGTTTGTCCATATGGAATGGAAGGAATGGAAACAACTCAGCATTACACTAATAAATGTAATAAAAAAGCATAACCTACACTGTAAAATATAGCTGTTGATTAACAATATGATATAACTGTTTATTTACTGTTGTCAATTGCATTATGGTGTGTTGATCTCTGCTCTGTCGACTTTTGATGTTGAAAGTTCAACTCTTGTTATACACTTTAGTAGTTTGAAAAAATATTCATTCATTCATACATTTTCTTGTCGGCTTAGTCCCTTTATTTATTCGAGATTGCCACAGCGGAATGAAACACCAACTTATCCAGCACATTTTTACGCAGCCATCCAACCGCAACCCATCTCTGGGAAACATCCACAAACACATTCACACACACACTCACACACACCGAACAATTTTAGCCTACCCAATTCACCTGTATCGCATGTCTTTGGACTGTGGGGGAAACCGGAGCACCCGGAGGAAACCCATGCGAATGCAGGGAGAACATGCAAACTCCACACAGAAATGCAAACTGGCCAAGCTGGGACTCGAATCAGTGACTTTCTTGCTGTAAGGCGACAACATTACCTACTGCGCCACTGCGTCGCCTTGAACTAATATAATGTATTATAAATAATACATAGAGAAATATAGAGTGGCACAATGGCTCAGCGGTTAGCATTGTCACCTCACAGCAAGAAGGTCACTGGTTCGAGTCCCAGCTTGGCCAGTTGACATTTCTATATGGAGTTTGCATGTTCTTCCATGTTGGCGTGGGTTTCCTCCGGTTACCCAAGTTTCCCCCAGAGGCTGTAGTGGCTGTAGTGTATGAAATTGTGTGTGTGTGGGTGTTTCCCAGTACTGGGTTGCGACAGGAAAGGCATTCACTGTGTAAAACATATGCTGGAAGTTGGCCTTTGAAATAGAGACTAATTTGAAGGAAAACGAATGAATGAATATAGAGAAATAAGTTTGTGAACTGGCAGTTTTTATAGCGTAATATACACCAACCCATGCGATATAACACTTTAACCTAATAAAAATGTTTTTAAAAGTCTATTTTTTCAACTTTTCAAGGTTAAAAATTGTTAAAAGGAAAATCAACATCCCATATTGCAAGTCAAAAGCAGAAATAAAATGAAAACAATTAAAACATGAATCCCCAAATGCTAAAAATTGCTAATTTACGTAAGCTTTTTCATTGTAGCATGCAGGAAATGAATCATATTCTTTGTGTGATGCTCACCCTTAACATTTTGTCCAAGTTTGTCAATCCTGGGACACTTGAATTTGGACTCCGTGCCATTGAAAAGTCCGATTTCGAGATGGGAGGAACCATTGAATTCTTTACTGTCGAGTGGTGCACATTCCAAAGAGGCCGAGGCCCAGTTCGTCGACATCCCATAACCCAACACGGCCACTCCAGCACCACAGAGAAAAGCACTAGACAAGAAATGCAGCAGCTTCTTACTAGACGGCATTTTGTAAATATTGTCTTTTTTTTCCTCCTAGTTTTGTCGCTCTTGACGCGTTGTGACTGGAAACTGGAGAACTTGGGAATAGGCGAGGTGTTGGTTGGCGCTGGAGGAGTAATAAATGCTGTTGCATCGGTTGTACTTTGTCACTGACCTGAGAACAGCATCAAGTGTTTCCCTGTTATGGCCTAGGATTGGAGGTAAGGTGTGTACATCTGATCACAGATGAGCTTATGATGGAACTCCATCACCAGGAGGGCAATAAAGCCATAAAGTAATCGTCTGTACAGCTGCTCGTGTTGTCATGGCGTTTATATCGGACTTCATAACATCATAAAGAGCGTGACGTGGGGTTTATTCACTCTGAGGACAAAAAATCCTGCTTTCTGACAGTACAGAAGTCCTTCTATTTTACAATCATGCTTTTATCACAGGGCACATGAACGAGGCAGCCTTGGGCTTAACGTTTATGATTCATAATTAATATGACACGCTCTAAACATGATTCTTTGCTGCTTGTTCAAACTACTTAATTAAATGAGATGAATCAACACAATTCTCGAGGGTTTTTTAGGGACAACTTAATTGTTGTATGTTTAATCCACCTAAATTTTCACAAAAATTTTCAATTTGTGTTGGGACAACATGAAGGAATTCAAATGGACCTTTTTAAAATTTTAGTATTGATTGGTACCAGATTCCAGTTTCGAGACAACACTAGTTCAGTCCACCTAAACTTGTAAACATGATTAGGTTAACTTAATCGATTTGTGTTGGGACAACATGAAAGAGTTATGTGGAACCCAGCATTATTTCCAGTGCAGTAGCGGTCAGGGGCGGACTTAATCAATAATTGAGGTAAGCAGCCGCTTCAGAGCCCCAGGAAATTAGGGGACCCCAACCAATGCAAAAACGCCTATATTAATCATATAGCTCTTTTATAAATGATCCATCATGTGTTGTAAAATTAGGGTGGCACGGTTAGCACTGTCATCTCACAACAAGAAGGTTGCTGGTCAGTTGGCATTTCTGTGTGGAGTTTGCATGTTCTCCCTGTATTCTCGTGGGTTTCCTCCAGGTGCTCCGGTTTTCCCCACAGTCCAAAGACTGAATTGGCTGTAGTGTGTGAGTGTGTGTATGGGTGTTTTTTTAGTACTGGGTTGTGGCTGAAAGGGCATGCGCTGTTTAAAACATCCTGGAATAGTTGGCAGTTCATTCCACCATGCAACCTCTGAAATAGAGACTAAGCTGAAGGGAAATGAATAAATCAATGTTGTATAATCTGTCTATAACCATTAAGATTTTAAAGTTATTACTTCTTTTCAAAACTAGGGGCTTTCCATGAATAGTGGAATGTTCCTCTCGTACTGCACGTGCTAATATTAAAATCTAATCACAAATATGGCGAATTAACTACTTTTTTTTTTTTGTGAATTTATTATGTATTATTTATTAAATTTTACATTAAGAAGATAAAGGTTTCATTCATTAATTCATTTTCCTTCGGCTTAGTCCCTTTATTAATCAGGAGTTGCCACAGCGGAATGAACCGCCAACTGATCCAGCATATGTTTTACACAGCGGATGCCCTTCCAGCTGCAACCCAGTACTGGGACAACAATTCTAAGCGCACCAATTTAGCAGCCTTGGGTTTAACGTTTATTATTTTTAAACATCACGGTCATAATTAATATGACACACTCAAAACAAGATTTTAGCTGTTTGTTTAAACTACTTATTTAAAATGGGCTGAATCAACACAATTATCTAGGGATTTTAAGGACAACCTAATTGTTTTATGTTCAAACCACTTAAATTTGTTAAAACAATTAATTGATTTGTGTTGGAGTTGGAATTGTGTGAAACCCAGCATTTTTTTCAGTGCGGTTACGGTCTGGTGCGGACTTAACCAATAATTGAGGTAAGCAGGCGCCTTTGGCCCCAGGGAATTAGGGGACTATATTAATCATATAGCTCTTTCATAAATCATCCATAAGGTGTTGTAAAATCGGGGCGGCACGGTTAGCACTGTTACCTCACAGCCAGAAGATTGCTGGTTAGTATTTCTGAGTGGAGTTGGTATGTTCTCTTGGTGTTGGTGTGGGTTTCCCCCGATGCTCTTGTTTCCCCACATCTTGAGACTGAATTGGCTGTAGTTTTGTGTCATATCAGGACACAAATCTGTATAATGACAAGGGTATGATGACACAGGTATTACAAAAAGGAGGTGAAATATGAGGACATTGGTGACGTCCTCATTTCTCAAAATGCTTATAAATACTACAGAATGAGTTTAATCAGAGAGTAAAGCTGCACACAGTCTCCTGTGATGGTTGGGTGGGGTGGGGTGAGGGCAATATAATATACGGTTTGGGTAGTATAAAATGAATGAAAACCTTTGTAATGTCCCCACTTTTCACAAAAACAAACGTGTGTGTGTGTGTGAATAAATGAGTGTGTGTATGGGTGTTTCCCAGTACTTGGTTGCGGCTGGAAGGGCATCCACTGTGTAAAACATATGCTGGATAAGTTGGTGGTTCATTCTGCTGTGGCGACCCCTGAAATAGAGACTAAGCAGAAGGCAAATGAATGAATGTTGTATAATCTGTCTATAACCATTACGATTTTAAAGGTATTACTTCTTTTAAAACCGGGGACTCTCCATAAATAGTGGAACGTTCTTCTCGTACTGCACATGCTAATATTCAAATCTAATCACAAATATGGCGAATTAACTACATTTGTGAACTTGTTTTTTATTTGTGACTTATTATTTATTTTCGTTTTACATTAAAAAGATAAAGGTTTCATTCATTAATTCATTTTCCTTCGGCTTAGTACCTTTATTCATCAGGGGTCGCAACAGCGGAATGAACCGCCAACTTATCCAGCATATGTTTTACACAGCGGATGCCCTTCCAGCCGCAATCCAGTACTGAGATACACTCTCACTGAGATAAACTCTAAGCACACCAATTTAGTTGATTCAGTTCACCTATATCACATGTGTTTGGACTGTAGGGCAAATCGGAGCACCCAGAGGAATCCCACATCAACACCAACTTACATTTCTGTGGTAGCTTCACACACGTAAATTCAATCATTTATGAGAGGCGATGGCAGAAATACAAAAAAAATTCTGTAAATTGTCCTTTCTTCATACATTGTGATGCGTCATGCTTGTTTATTTTTGAGTTGTGCATGGACATGAATAAAGGTTTTCTATAAATAGATGCAAGTTTTATATGTACATTTCCCATTTGGCTCTTAAAAATGCATTTGATAAAATAAAAAAATCAGCTGAAAAAAGGTTCCTGACCCTTGGTATTGCCTATATGATAAAGTACTATATTTATGTCATTTAGCTTTTTAGTTAATGTGTCATTAAATCCAATCTTTCATTTAGATCAGTCTATACACATTTTATGAATATCAAAACGGTTTACATGATCATCAAGAACTTGTTAGAAAGAAAACTTGTTAAGATTGAAAGTGTATTTCCTTGATGCTATATTTAGATTCTGATGCTAGAGATGTCCAAAGTCCATTATCATATCTGCATGGATATTAAAACACACCCAGACATAAACACACACACACACACACACACACACACACACACACACACACACACACACACACACACACACACACACACTCACACACACAGATTGGGTTGATTATTAGCTATATTATACCACAAGGATGTAAAAAGCTGTAAAATCTAATAAAATAATTTTAAAATAACATTTTTAATAAAGCTCAAATAAAATAAGTAGTATAAATATAATAATTTTAACCATCAGGTAACACCACTTCTGTGTGATTCTTTTATTCTTATTTTTGTATTTTATTGATTGAAGATTTTGTAAAAACATAACACCAAATAGTGTACTGTCATGACCACCAGCGAACAATACCACCAGAGGTCGCTGGTAAACACTCACACACACATAGGACTACAAATCTGCTTATAAATGGACTACATATTCAGTCATGCAACACACACACAACTGGTTCCTGATCCTGACTGATTGCATACACAGCTGATGCTGCTCAAGTACTGATTACACACACATATAAACAGCACCGAAACTTTCACTGTTGCTGAGTCTTGTTCATCTGTTTAGTAACATTACAACGCGTTTCCTAGTCTTGGTTTCCTGTGTTTTGACCTTAGCCTTGTTAGCCTTTTTGTCTTAGTCTGCCACCTGCCTTACGACCTCTCGTCTGTTATTTGACTACGATTCTGGACTGCCTCTATACATCTGTTTGCACCTGTGTTGACCCAATGACTGTAAAAAATATGGACGACGCGACAGCCCCTTTTCCCATTGAACGCCTTGAGGGCAAAACGCCTGCTTGACGGGCACAAACTGTCGCAAAAGACTGCTGAAATTGGAGCCTTGACATGCGCAGAAGGACTGTCTGATGGAGCCAGAGGAGGAGCCGCGAAAATGAGCTTCCAATCAAACGCTTTATGTAAAATCAACCACGCCCCCCGAACTTCTCAGCATACGTTTGCTGTCATATCAACACAAATGGATGTAATAACGTTAACAAATATGAGGGTTTTATATATTCAATCGCGCCAGCTCTGGGCCGCAGCGCACATAACCTACTCGCGGCGTCGCGGGCTGATTCCGGCTCGCATGCGGCAGCGCCGGCTCGCTCGGCCGCCGCATCTGGCTCGATTGACTCGGACTGGAATCGGGCAGTGAGTCCAGGCATCCGGAGTAGGTCCAGCAGAGGTAGTCAGTCTGAGCTCTGAGGTAGAGATCTGCGCGGGACAAAATTTTGAATCCCGCACCCGCCAGGTTTTAGCCGGAACCCGACCGCTCCCGCTTATATTAAGCACTTGATGTCCTGCTGCCCGACCCGCCCCGTTTTCTATCCGCCGCGCCCGATCTCGCTAAAGAGCGGGGGGAGAACAAAACCGAAAAATCACCCAGTTATACAGTCCAGACAGCCTATAACAAGCTGTCTGTATAAACACACACACGCACAGCACCAAGCACACACACACAGACAAAGCTTTCTCTCTCATTCGCGCGCGCGTGCCCTCTAACACACACTCATAAGCACCAAGCACAAACACAGGCAATGAGGCAAAGCTCCCTATCTCTCATTCGCGTGCGCGCACACACACACACACACACACACACACACACACACACACACACACACACACACACACACACACACACACACATACATACATACATACATCTCTCATTCGCGCGTGCGCATACATACACACACACACTGCAACAAACAAGCTAAACACAGCATCGCCCTATTTCATTTACACACATACATTCGATCCGTTATCGACCGCTCCCGTGATTTATTCGGAAATTTATACCTGCGCCGTAGAAATCTGGTCGGGTCCCGCGGCGCCCGCAGACCTCTACTCTGAGGGGTAAGTCTCCGGAAGGCGAGAATCTAGCCGGAACTGGCCCGAGTGTATTTTGCTATCTGGGTGGCTAGGCGTGGATCAGCAAACTAATAAAGCCCGAAAAAAGCCCTGACCTTAGCGAATAAACAGTGTTCCACCAGGATCATGTATGTCAGAAACTATAGTTTACTGCTGAACTCATTTTGTCATGGTAAAATAACACAGAAATCGAATAATAACACTTCAGTCTCCTGCCGAAGCTCAGACCCGCTGCTTTGAGAAACTGTCAATCACCGCTGTCAATCACGATGACACGCCCAGCATTAAATTACTGCTAAAAACAAACTGTTTACAAAAATGAGGATCTGCACCTATTACAGCACAATAACCAGTGCCTTAATCGACCAGAACCATCTTTCGGGACATTTTATTGCAAGTGTAATTAATTTTTTTATTTGGGCTCAAGTCTCCTTCATTAACATGGAGGAGGCGGGCTTTATGACTTGTACTGCAGCCAGCCCCCAGGGGGCGATCTAACGGCCGAGACCTTCACTCAAACGCAGGCTTGCGGCACACTTGGTGTTGACCATTGCTTGCCTGACTCCGAAAAAACCTGCATGTGGATCCAAACCTCAGTTGTCATTGTCACTCCCCTTGTTACATGTACATCATGTATATATGTTAACAAAATTATCTGTGCGTTATTACCTAAGACTAACTAGAACATGCACCAAAACACTAGCAAACAATACAGCACCATCAACAACAACGACAACAAAAAGATCTCAGCCAAACTAATGGAATTAGAAACAAAATAGAGAAAAAATTATTACCAAAAAATGTATTACAGAAACATTACTAACCTATACATCTAAAGAAAAGTGCCAATATTTTGTCAACTGTTTGCCAAATCTAGAGAAATGTAACCTTTCCAGCTTTCAGGGCAAAAACCATTTCAGCTAGCCTTTTTAAAAAGTTGGAGGTGTCGTGGATTTCCACTCCATCAGCATCAATCTGTTGGCCAGCACCATGCCAAACATAACCGTAAGTTCACACCGAAAGCGGCGAGAGCGTCAAAGTAGCCGGAAGTCATTCATTTTCAATGAGAGCCGGCGGCGATAAGCGGCGAGGAGCAGCGCGGCGCGTCTTCGCCGGCGTGAGCGTCAAGGAGAGTTGAAATGAAGTCAACTTTATGGTAATGAGCTATGACGCGGTTCGGCGGCAAGCAATCAGAATGAAGACGTCCATCGCTTGATAGCAGTTCAGAGAACACAGAACTGTGAACTTTGGTTCCGACCACAGTTGTTCCCAAGGGTTTGATTACTGCGGTCGCCGGATTTTCAATTATTTACTATTTTTTCCTACAGGAACATGCATTAAATAAGTTACTGATGTTCATTAATGTTATATAAATTTATCTTAAAAAAGCGGGAATCTCACGCGATGTGAAAGTACATCTGCTTCAGGATATTTCAGCCATATGAACACATATTGGATAAATAGAGCAAAGCCGCTCCACACGCAACTTGATCTTCCATTGTTGTATGAATTTGATAAGAAGTGCGCAACATTTTCACACTAGAAACATGTTTTATGCAGGAATGTAACTGATATGCTGCAACGGCTCCTTTAAATACGAGATCAATGTAGCGAGTTTTGACGCTCTCGCCGCAGGAGCTGAAGGCAGATAGCGTTGTCGCCAGGGCGGCCAGAGCGACCTTGGACGCTCTCGCCACTTTCGGTGTGAACGTACGGTAAGGGAATTGCTGATGTTTATGTCAAGTTAGAGCCTGGTCTGAACATCCAAACAGTGCTATTTCCACATCAATTTTAATGTCCATTTCAAAAGCCTGGGAATAAAGTCTGAAGATACTTTTCCAAAATTCAGATACTTCTAGACAGGACCAGAATATATGAGCATAGGTCCCGACTGCGCCTATGCATTTCTCACACAAAGGAGAGATAGAAGGATACAGCTTATTAAGTTTGTCTTTAGTATAGTGTAATCTATGCATCACTTTAAATTGTATGAGCTGTAGGCTTACATTTATACAGCAAGAATGAATACGACTCAGTCCCTCCTAGTAAGTAGAGGATGAAATGTTAATTCCCTCTCCCAATAATCTTTAAGGTGTACAGTAGAGACTAAAACGTGAGGGGCAAACAGATATATAAATTTAGTCACTAAATGTTTCTCCATTGGGCTTCTTTGTGATTTACTCTGAAAGCTTTAAAGTGAAGTCATAATGATGTTTAGTTTTAATGTACTGCTCAAAAAGAAAAAAAAAATGGTCACACTTTACAATAAGGTTCATTATTTAATGTTAATTAATGCATTTACTAACATGAACAAACAATGAAAAATACATTTAGTACTGTATTTGTTCATGTCAGTTAAGGTTAGTTAATGAAAATACAGTAGTTCATTGTTAGTTCATGTTAACTCATGGTGCATTAACTAATGTTAACGAGCATGGACTTGGATGTTAATAATGCATTAGTAAATGTTCAAGTATGATTAATAAATGCTATACAAGTGTTGTTCATGATTAGTTCATGTTATTAAATGCATTAACTAATGAACCTTATTGTAAAGTGTTACCGAAAAATAAAGGAATCATTTAAACAACACAATATTACTCCAAGTGTTCCCTTTCATTTTGAGCAGTGTATATACATTCCCTTAATACAATATATTAAAAATAATCCTTATAGGCTAACAATTAGTCTGAATTATGTCTTTAGTCATTTTAATTAGCGTTTCATAAATATTTATATTATACATCTTACAGAATGATCCTGTCCTTTGTGCAGATTGTTGTTGATAATGATTTAATTGTGTTTGCTTGCCCTTCATAACTGCTGTGCTGAACAGATGCTGTAAAACTAATAGAAACAACAGTGTAGAGGGGGAGCATGAAAGAGCGGCTGTGTAATTAGGCGGGGTTTATCAGTCGTGTATGATGGATTTAATATATAATTACACATTTTTTACAGTTTGCTTGCAGTTCAAAGTTAGCAATAAATGATTTTCAGTGTCATTATTGAACTGCCTTCTCAAAGATCTGAGCTCTGATGATCACGTGATGCGTGTTGTTTTTATTAGCGCTGATCATGATGGACCAATCACGGCCGTTTGACTAACAACAGATAGTCGGAACGAAAATAGCACCATAGAACAACAAAAAAATAGCAAAATAATATTAAAACAAGACTCTTAATTAGAACTAAAGACAATGCAAATTCACAGTTTTAGTCAACACCAAATAAACCAAGAGATCTGAATTGCAAGTGTTAAACAGAATCAAACAGATATTTATTCATTTTCATTTTGGTTTAGTCCCTTTATTAATCAGGGGTCGCCACAGTGGAATGAACCACCAACTTATCCAGCCTATGTTTTACGCCAGAGGTTCACAAACTTTTCAGCACGCGACCCCTAAAATAACAATGCCAGTGTCTCGCGACCCCCAATATCCTCTGAGGTGGTTATAAATACAGAAATCTTGCATGCAATGGTTCACTCACACACCAATAGACCAAGGTCTATTCTTCGTTTAATTTTTTTTTATGTATGTCAGTGCTGTAAATGGGCCAGAAAGTTTAAGCTGGTGTTATAAAATCAATCTGCTGCATCTGACGCTATTGCTGTCTTTAATATAATGTATTTACCCCTGGGGTCGCAATCCAATAGAACTAGTAAAAAAGCTACTATAGTAACAATAAATGACTGTTTTATTCTCTTCAGTTGGTTATGGATAAAATATGGTAATTCTTATGGCCTAATAATAATAATAAGTAGATTTTTGGAAATCACCAGGCGACCCCTCTTCATTGTTCCGCGACCCCTCAAGGGGTCCCGACCCCCACTTTGAGAACCACTGTTTTACGCAACGGATGCCCTTCCAGTTGCAACCCATCTCTGGGAAACACCCATACACTTCCATTCACACTCACAGTACCGACAATTTAGCTACCCAATTCACCTGTTCCGCATGTGTTTGGATGTGTCTCTCAGACCAGAGAATCAGATCTTAAAACAAAATGAATATAACTTGAACCAGACTAAATAAATACAAATGTGCAAAAAGAGCTAAAACCAAAGTTAGAATGGGAACTATATAATGACTAATGTAGCCTACATTAGTGATTAGTTCCCATTATAACTCCCATTTACTTTAGTTTAACCTATAGAATTCATTTTAAATGAAATAAATGATACTAGAGACTAGCACGTGTAAAAAAACAGAGCCAGAGATAATTTATAGAATTCAAGCTATAGAATTAATTTTAAATGAAATAAATGATAAGTTTTATCAAACTAGAGACTAGTATGTGTAAAAAAAAATCAGAGCCTGAGTTTATTTATACTTCTGAATCTATAAATGTGTCCTATTAAACAAAACATAACCGAGATCTTCCACAATTGTGAGCCACCGCGCGCCCCCTGCAGGAAGAACTCGGCACTTGTCAATGAAAACACTAACATTAGATTTTCCTCAGACTCGCACTCGCTTTTATTATATCAGAGATGGTCGCCAGGCGGCTCTGAGCTCCCGGAGAAGCCGAAAAGGAGCGGGTGAGCCCCTGACAGAGGAGTAAATCTGCAGATCAACACAAATCCTCCTGTTTCTGTTTCCTCCAGCGGCGGCGGTCAGCCTTTCTCCAGCCGCCCCGGCGCGTCCGAATAGCGGATACTATAATCATAATCATCCGTGCGCTTGAAGAAAAAAACCCAGATCGTGTTTACGGCGACTTTACGGTAAGAATGATTTATTCTGAATCTAAACAAGCGTTGAATGTGGCACATGTGTAGGAATGTTGTTTTTCGCTGCGCGTAAAGGTGCGTAAAGGGTTGATGCGCCCATAAATACTCGCACGTGTGAAGATTGGTTTGTGTGTAAAACGGGTTTTCTTCATGTTCATGTTTGAGAATGCATTTGTATGTCTGGTTCATGCTGCTTATGATAAGCAGATTTTGATGGAGCGCGTATTGGTTGTGTTGGTAACCCGGGTGATCTGTAGGTTTCCTCGCAATGTGGGTTAGTGGAGCGAGCTGAAAGGGGAGTTTTGGGAATGGTTTATTGGGACTCTGTTCACCGTCATCCCCGCAGGTCTGCAAAAGTGAGCTTGCGGAGGAGAGGAATGTCATGCACGAGCGTAGGTGTGTTTGTTTCACAGCTGAGACTGAAATAGTACCAGAACCAAACACACTCAAGTAGAACCAAGACTAGAACTGTAATACAGATCCAGTACTGTTTACTAACGCAGCAGTGCGTCTATTGAGGTAAAGTTGGTTTTATATTCGCACATTCGTTCAAGTGTCAACTTGTGACAAGCTCCCTGTATTATTTACCATGGTACTTTTGAATATTCGTTCTGGAATAGCATGTATGACTTTAAAACAACATCAGCAGTATATATTTGACTGTAAACAATACTTTGATAGTCATTGGCTGATATTATGATTTCCTTATTTAGAATTTGCAATTTGACATTTATAATAATAAGGAGAAAGTCAGAATGTGTGAATATAAAACCAACTGTACCTCAATAGTGTGTCCTAATCTGTTTTGACATGAGTGTATTAAGTATTATTTCATTTATTTTCCTTCAGCTTAGTCTCTATTTCAAAGATCGCCACAGTGGAATGAATCGCCAACTATTCTGGCATATGTTTTACGCACTGGATGCACTTCTAGCCACAACCCAGTACTGGGAAACACCCATACACACTTATACATACACACACACACACAAACACACACACACACACTCATACACTACGTTCAATTTAGTTTATTCAATTCACCTAGCGCATGTGTTTGTACTGTGGGGAAGGAAGAAACTAGGCATGGGCTGGTATAAGATTCTGATGGTATGATAACCTTGGATAAAAATATCACAGTTTCACGGTATCAGGATTACTGCTCCAAAATAAGTTATTTTTAAAAGTCTGGTTAATAAACAATGACTTTTCCCCCATTTAACACGATATATCTTATATTAAGAAACATTTAAAATATTTTAGAGCAGTAGCTTTTGGTGTGGAGGTTCCTTTTCTGCTGGACATACTGTTGCCCTAAAAAACTCAACAAAATAATTGCCAAAAACATGTTTAAAATAAAAATCTTACACATACCTTATGCCGAGTTCAGACTGCATGATTTTCAAACTAGTCGTGTCACAGATGTTTTCACACTGCATGACTATCTGGGCTAGCGTTTCGTCGCTGCTTTTACACTGCAAGATGGTTCGGCGACATGGACATTCACATTGCACGACTTTACTATAGGGAGAATCGCCGACAACTTCGTCCAAACTACGTCTCACAGCCAAAAACATGTAGTATATCTTTTGTTATTAACTACATAATGAGAAAGAAACTTTTAATGGGGTAGAACATGTACATGTTTGCTCACCTGGGTTTAAAGGGAATTAGCCATTTCTCCTTAACGTTGATAATAAACTAATTTCTTTCTGTATGAAATGTCAAACAGACACGGTCCTGCTCCTGAGTCCTGTCAAACCACCACTAGTTTTCCCTCCATTTCGTGGGTCCAAATAAACCGAAAAAGAGCGCTTTTAACTTCTCCCCATGCCTCCCGCTGGCCTGCAGCAGGTATACACACACACACACACAAGTGAAAGCTGCTCTCTCATTGGCTGTAGGCGATCGCTGATGTTATTTTCAGTCAAAACTCAATTCACACGGCATGATTTGAATCGCCGACAGCTCCAGATATTTAGCATGTCAAATATCTCACAGGCATCGGCGATTCTCTCAGATCGCGTCTTTGATCGTTCATACTGTGTGATTGTCACTCCCGTGCACAAGCAGCGATTTGCCTGTGATTTCAGGCATTTGTCGGCGATTTCTCAAAACATGTCGGCGAGCCAAATCGGGGCTAAAATCACGCAGTCTGAACTAGGCATTAGGAACGGTATAACAGAAAACTTTGTCGGTTTTAAAACCTTGACTTTTTCAAATCGCGGTAAACCTTGAAATTGGTTATCATCCCAAGCCTAGCAGAAACCCACAGAAAAACCCACGCCAACACAGCGAGAACATGCAAACTCCACACAGAAATGCCAACTGACCCAGCCGGGACACAAACCAGTGATCTTCTTGCTGTGAGGCGACAGTGCTAACCACTGGCCCAAAAGTATTATTTGCTAATCCTAAATGGGGAAATGATATTGTCAGTCAATGACTGTCCGAGCACAACATTGTTCACAGTCAAATAAAAAGTGCCTATGTTGTTTTGAAGTCCTTGCATGTGAATATTGTTGTTTGTTTGCTTTATTTATAGAGCACATTTAAAAACAACAGATATTGACCAAAGTGCTTTGCAAAACGACCAGCATACAAAATCTACCTATATATAAAAATTAAGCAAAATATATAAAACAGATTAAAATTGATTAATTGCAATCAAAGACAAGAGACAGAAGGTGATTTTTTTTTTTAGATGCAGGGCTCGAAATTGCGACCATTTTGGTCGCATATGCGCCCGAAAATTAATCTATGCGACCTCATAATATATTTGGGCGCATTAGTGCGACTGCTGATAATGGTTGTAGTGCGACCTGTTTTGATTTTTTGTAAAAACATGCTGAATCGCTCTTCCCTGCCGCTATATTGGTTCATATTAGCTGTCAATCACTCAAGGTATTCCGCTGTCAGATGACGGGGAAGGAGCTTTTATGACCACGGGAAATGCAAACGGCAGAAGAGTAAAAACTTAAAGCACACAGGTTTGCAAACCCCACCTAAAGTTGAGGCGCAGATGAGAGCGATCATGACACGTCACGTGGTGAATAATGATCCACCAGCTGAGATCAATCGAGTACGCGCTTCATGGAGAAGGCGCCCGAATCTCCATGCGTTGCATTCACTGCGTTCAGCGCAAATGTCCGCTAAAAGTCAAATCTAATACTGTACATATCATTGCCAAAGAAGCTCGCCTTTACTAAATTTACACTGAAACTGCGTCTCATAACAAACAGCGGTATTGCGCCGGTGGTCATCGCAAGAATCTTGCGCTGCCTGCTCATAAATTGGGTCGGCTGAATCGCCAGCTTTTCCACAAACACAGAAAAATGAAGATCATCTCAGACTGAACCTTTAAATTGACACAAACTGAAACCAAAACTTTTAAAGAGTGATAGAAGTGAGACTTTACTTTCTTTCTTTTGTCTATTCTTTTTTGAGGTGTATATTATTTTTATTTTTTTATTTATTTACTGATGACTGCTTTGCAGCTTTCATCATTGAATTGAATGATTTATTATAATCTTTTGTTTGTTTTGTAGCAGAAATATTATTTATTAAATTGACATGCATATAAAAACAGCAGTACAAAATAAATATTTCTTACTGCAATGCTTCATTTTTGTTTGATGCAAACTATACAATTATTTTTCATAAAGTAACAGACTTTTTATAGCAGATAACCTACATTCATGCACATTCAAGGCAGTATCATAATGAGAAATGTAATTCATTTTTACTATTATTGTCATTTTCATCATCATTAATATTCTATAATTATTAGACATTCATTTTGGAATTATTGCACACAAATATCAATGTCTTCGCAGCATTAGTTAAAATAAATAAATAAAATAATAAATAAATAATAAATAAATCCCTTAAAAAGCAATTTGCAGCGGTGCTCAATCATTTTTGGTGGTGCTCCTAAATTTTTTTTGGTGCTCCTAAATATTTGAAGTTGGGAGCACCGGTGCTACCAAGTAAAAAAGTTAATTTCGAGCCCTGAGATGAGACTTAAAAGCACCAAGTGAAGAACATGACCGGATCTGTAAAGGAAGACCATTCCACAGTCGGGGGGCTGCAGCAGAAAAAGCCCTGTCACCTCTTGATTTCAACCGTGTTTTGGGGACAACCAGCTGAAACGTGTTTTTGTTCAAAGTAGCATGGTAAACAATATAGGGACTGTGCCACAAGTTGTCACTAAATGCATGTGTGAATATAAAGCCAATTTTACCTCAATGAATCAAACACTGAAGTACAACCAATATTACAACTAACATCCCGATCTAGTACAAGAACTGCTGTAATAAGTGCGGTTTATTCATAAACTAATTTCGAGAGGATCACGTGCTTATAATCAACACGGCTGGCTCCTTGTTAGCTCCGTAATCAGCCCTATTAGATGATTACGGAAGCATTATAAATAACCTGAGTTTTTCACTCCAGTTATCTTCGTCTTGAAGCTCCCCCCTTTCCACCCCCACATCCTCCCACTTTTTTCTGATCGGGCGACTCGGTGGCCCAGTGGCTAGCACTGTTGCCTGACAGCAAGAACACCGCCGGTCCAACCCATCGGGCCGGTTGGTGTTTCTGTGTGGAGTTTACATGTTCTCCCCGTGTTCGCGTGGGTTTTCCCCGGGTTCCCCGGTTTCCTCCCACCGTCCAAAAACATAAACCATAGGCAATCGACTAAAACAAATTATCACCCAATACAACCTTAAGCCCCTTTCACACAGTGATACCGGTAAATATCTGGAAAATTTCCGGAACGACTTTACCGGTATATTTAAAAAAGCGCTGTTTACACAGGCGAGGACGTTACGGAAATTTTCCGGAAAAGAGCATTCACACATCCATTCCAAAATACCGGTAAATTCTGACATCATTCACCACAAATGAGCTTTAAACGGCTGCGCTTGTGTTTGTAAACATTTGACTAAATTACAAACTCTGTGGATGATCAATATTGTGAACAACTTTCGCAGGATCACTTTCGCATGTCGAAATGTTCATAATATGTGCGTGTTTAGGCGCTCACAGGCTGTTTCACAGGCACACGCAAAGCTTGAAGGTAAACAAACAACGGCTTATCATAAGCATCTCATTGATGATTATTTACACAGTTGGCATTAAGAAGAACATATAAACGTGATCTGACTAACTTCTAGCAGCTAAATGTGTCTGGAAAAATATTCAAAGGCTTTTATCCTCACAAACCGCGCGGACGTGAATGCGTCTGACTGTTGTGATTGGCTAAAGCGGACGTCTCACGTCAGCACGTTCTAGACGTGCACGCGCTTATTACGGGAATCTTCCTTCTGCATTCACACAGCGCAGCATTCCGGCAAATTGCCGGTAATGTTACAACTTCTCTTTCCGGAAAATAGCCAGAACGAATTTACCGGTATTTTCAAAAAGGACCTGTTCACACATACACTTTTCCGGAAAGGTCCGTATGTGTGAAAGGGGCTTTAGTTCACACTTCTCACGGTGACAAGCAGGGGAGTTCTCGAGACCTACCTGACCTCGAAATCCCCTCTCGCCCTTCTAACTGGAGGGAGCCCCGGGCTCGAGGATATTACGAGCTCAGGGCTCTCTCCCGGGACAGCATGCCAAATACGCTTTATTGATTATCAGCTAAGTGTGAACTCTTGAATGCAGCATTATGTCATAATCTTTTTTTTACATGAGTGTCTGTGTGGAGATTGAGGTAAAGTTGGTTTTATGTTCACACATTCAGAGTTTCTCCTTAATGATGAGATTTCAGAAAAGTATTGTTTGCTAATTTTTAATAGTGAAATCCTATTGTCAGCCAATGACTATCAAAGTATTGTTCACAGTCAAATAAATACTGCTGATGTTGTTTTGAAGTCCTCGCATGTGAATATTTAAAGTGCTACTGTAAACAATATAGGGTCTGTGCCACAAGCACTGAACAAATGTGTGAATATAAAACCAACTTTACCTCAATAAACCAAACACTGAACTACAACCAACAACTAGCATCCCGATCTAGTACAAGAACGGCTGTAATAATGCAGCATCACATCCTAATCTGTTTTTAACGTGAGCGTCTGTGTTGTTGGGATGTTTTTAATAAGTGTTCACTGACTCGCTTTATATCATGAGTGTGGTTGGGGAACAGACATATTGTCTGCTGTTTAAATGAGCCACTGCAATATCAGGCCTCGTAACTGCACGCTCTAAATCTGGTTTAAAGTGAAGTTACATTGTGTTCCTGGCATGCTGTGGCTGAAAGCATGGCTCATGTAGTGAAAACAGAATGTAAGATCAGCATGTGTAGTGGATGTCAAATCCATCCACCCATGCATCCATCCATCCATCGCTTTATCTGTCGTTCTGTCTATCTGTCCATCCATCCATCCATCTATTTATCTGTCCATCCATCCTCCCATCCATCGCTTTATCTGTCGTTCTGTCCATACATCCATCCATCCATCGCTTTATCTGTCGTTCTGTCTATCTGTCCATCCATCCATCCATCCATCCATCCATCTAACCATTTATCTGTCCATCCATCCTCCCATCCATCGCTTTATCTGTCGTTCTGTCCATACATCCATCCATACATCCATCTAACCATTTATCTGTCCATCCATCTTCCCATCCATCGCTTTATCTGTCGTTCTGTCTATCTGTCCATCCATCCATACATCCATCTAACCATTTATCTGTCCATCCATCCTCCCATCCATCGCTTTATCTGTCGTTCTGTCCATACATCCATCCATACATCCATCTAACCATTTATCTGTCCATCCATCTTCCCATCCATCGCTTTATCTGTCGTTCTGTCTATCTGTCCATCCATCCATACATCCATCTAACCATTTATCTGTCCATCCTTCCATCCATCGATTTATCTGTCATTCTGTCTATCTGTCTATCCATCCATACATCCATTCATCCATTTATCTGTCCATCCATCCATCCATCCATCCATCCATCGCTTTATCTGTCGTTCTGTCCATCCATCCATCCATTTATCCATCCATCCATCGCTTTATCTGTCATCTGTCCATCCATCCATCCATCCATTCATCGCTTTATCTGTCATCTGTCCATCCATCCATCCATCCATTCATCGCTTTATCTGTCATTGTCCATCCATCCATCCATCCATCCATTTATCTGTCGTTCTGTCCATCCATCCATCCATCGCTTTATCTGTCGTTCTGTCCATCCATCCATCCATCCATCCATTTATCCATCCATCGCTTTATCTGTCGTTCTGTCCATCCATCCATCCATCGCTTTATCTGTCGTTCTGTCCATCCATCCATCCATCCATCCATCCATCCATCCATCCATCCATCGCTTTATCTGTCGTTCTTTCCATCCATCTATCCATCCATCCATCGCTTTATCTGTCGTTCTGTCCGTCCATCCATCCATTTATCCATCCATCGCTTTATCTGTCGTTCTGTCCATCCATCCATTTATCTGTCGTTCTGTCCATCCATCCATCCATCCATCTATTCATCCATCCATCGCTTTATCGGTCGTTCTGTCCGTCCGTCCTTCCATCCATCCATCCATCCAATATATATGCAATAATTTTGGAAACCTTTCTTAGTGTTTGTATTTCTTACTATATAAGTCAATGGTTACAGGTTTCTAACATTCTTCAAAATATCTTCTTTTGTGTTCACCAGAATAAGGAAACTGAAACTGGTTTGGCCTCCCCGTTTTGGCATGATCTTCCTCTGGGTGCTCTGGTTTTCACCACAGTCCAAACACATGTGCTATGGGTGAATTAAATAAGCTAAATTGGCTGTAGTGTATATGTGTGGATGTTTCCCAGAACTGAGTTGCGGCTAGAAAGGCATCCACTGTGTAAAACATGCTGGAAAAGTTGGCGGTGCATTACACTGTGGTGACCCCTGATGAATAAAGGGACTAAGCTGAAGGAAAATGAATGAATGAATGAAACTGGTTTGGCACAAGTGAAGGATCAGTAAATGAGGGCAGACTTTACATTTTTGGGTGATCTAGCCCTTTAAATGTGACAATGCTATCTGAAGCAAAGAAGCATACGGAAATCGATAGATCTTAAATCAAATGGAAGCAGAGTTTGTTTGAAAGTGATTTAAATGTGAACACAAAAGAGGTCACAAGATGTGACCATAAAAAGGACATTGTTTCTTGTCATAGTTGTGATGTATTATAGTTTAATGCAGGGGCCAGAAATGCATTTCCTTGCAGCAGATCTTCATTTGGGTGTGGCGATGGAAATTTAGTTAGCTTTTTACAAGTTCGCATGTGATAAATATCATCACATGTCCATACATATGAGTATTTTAAGCTGAATGTTATTTTGGTTGTTGTGTAAATTCTGTCTTCTGTTTTGGTTTAAAAAGAAGTCGAATCTTTTAAAGTTTTATAATTGGTTTCGTATTTGAATGCAGTCAATAGCAAAGGCACTTTCTGCCAATGTTTGTCATTTATGTTGATATATTCATTCCTCACAAAGGGTATAGACTCTTGATTTAATCTGAACAAGTAGTTTTTTTATGTTTTTACTGTTAAAATTGTTTAAAGGAATATTCTATGTTGGATAAAACTCAACTGCATTGCTTGTGCATATCTGGAAGTGACTTAAAATTATTTAAAGTCTACGCTGAGTTACTCTAGTAGAGATTATTTATTGGAATGCATTTAGCTTTTGTCAAACGAGTCAAAATGATGGTCTGTGATCTTTTCCGGATGGCACAGTTTCATGATTACTATAGTTCCCTGCTGTGTTTTGCATGCTCATTTGTGTCGTTGCGTTTAACATTCTCTTTGAAGCAGCTTTTTTACTTATTGGTAACAGCGAGAGCTAATTTGCTTAGCGGGTGAAACAGATTTTTTTTTGGGCTCTCGGTAAGATCTGTCAGGGTCAGAAAAAATCATGGGGTTTGGTGGGAGGTGATGCACAGATGCACAGAAATAAAAGTCTCATTAGACTGCTTGCTTTTGCAATTGAGAGAACTAAGCTGCCTAAATTGAGCAAACTGGAATCTAGTTCTCCTGCTAGTAGGCCTGTTACAATAAATATTTCTTGTTGCAATGTATTGTGTAAAAGCAAGCACAGAGCGACACACGCTGTTTAAAAACAAGCATAGAGCGCCACGTGCTGTTTAAAAACAGGTATAGAGCACCTCGTGCTGTTCAAAAACAAGCATAGAGCACCACTTGCTGTTTGAAAACAAGCATAGAATGGCACGCGCTGTTTAAAAACAAGCATAGAGCTCCACGTGCTGTTTAAAAACAAGCATGGAGCGCCATATGCTGTTTAAAAACAAGCACAGAGCGCCACGTGCTGTTCAAAAACATGCATAGAGCTCCACTTGCTGTTTAAAAACAAGTATAGAGCACCATGCGCTGTTTAAAAACAAGCATAGAGCTCTACGCGCTGTTTAAAAACAAGCATAGAGCGCCACGCGCTGTTTAAAAACCAGCATAGAGCGCCATGCGCTGTTTAAAAACAAGCATAGAGTGCCATGCGCTGTTTAAAAACAAGTATAGAGCGCCATGTGCTGTTTAAAAACAAGCATAGAGCGCCATGCGCTGTTTATAAACAAGCATAAAGCCACACGCTGTTTAAAAACCAGCATAGAGCGCCATGCGCTGTTTAAAAACAAGCACAGAGCGGCACGCGCTGTTTAAAAACAAGCACAGAGCGGCACGGGCTGTTTAAAAACAAGCACAGAGCGGCATGCGCTGTTTAAAAACAAGCACAGAGCGGCACGCGCTGTTTAAAAACAAGCACAGAGCGGCACGCGCTGTTTAAAAACAAGCACAGAGCGGCACGCGCTGTTTAAAAACAAGCACAGAGCGGCACGCGCTGTTTAAAAACAAGCATAGAGCGCCAAACGCTGTTTAAAACAAGCGTAGAGTGCCCCATGCTGTTTTAAACAAGCATAGAGCGCCCCGTTCTGTTTAAAAACAAGCATAGAGCGCCAAACGCTGTTTAAAACAAGCATAGAGCGCCCTGTGCTGTTTAAAAACAAGGATAAAGCGCCATAAGCTGTTTAAAAACAAGGATAGAGCGCCCCCTGCTGTTTAAAAACATAGCATAGACTTCCCAGTGCTGGTATAAACTGCTAAGAATCGATTCAAGAGAAAATAGCGACGCATTTAGTAAATGGCAGAATTAAATTCTTGAACCCTTTTTCAGCACAGCTCTAATATTGATTATTGTGGCAGTCGTCGAAATGAGGCTCATAGCTAGTGTTAAAACCTTGTTAACCCAGTGAGCAGGCGGCAGTGACTGAGCGGAGGTTTAAATTGCATCTTGAATGTGTTTGTGACCTGACGGATGCCCAGGAGAGAGAGGAGATGAAGGATCCAGGACATTGTTAGGACATGCATTCATTTACTGGAAATTCTTGGCTATTCTCGTATGTTCAAACGCAGGAAAGTAAAGACAGGCAGACCGAGCGACTTCCTGTGAGGAAAACCAGCACCTCTCCGTACTCTCTCTTTCTGTGGTCTAATACAAATGCTCACCGTCATCTCGGTCCTTTCTTGAGGGGCTGTAAAATATGGACAGGGTTTTTACAAACGTGATATTAAAAGCTTTACATTGAAGTCAGCATAAGTGAGTTAAGAGCGCAGTCCTATAAAAGCAGCAGTGGGAGTGTGTTTTGCGGTCGATGTTTTGATAATGCACAAATGAAAGGACACACACAGCAGCAGTCTGTATAATCAGCATAACCCATGAGCAGAATTGTGTATAATAGATCTTTGTGTTTTACTGTGCTGTGAATAATGTCTACAATTATTGCTATAATTGACTGTGTGTGTGTGTGTGTGTGTGTTTAAAGTTTCTATTTAGCTTTATTTTTTTAGTTTAATTGTTATTAGCTATTGTTATTTGTGTGTGTGTGTGTGTGTGTGTGTGTGTGTGTGTGTGTGTGTGTGTGTGTTTTTTAAATGTTTCCATTAAGCTTTATTATTCCGTTTTATTATTATTATCTGTTAGTAGTTTGTGTTTGTGTGTGTGTGTGTTTGTGTGTGTGTGCGTGTGTTTAGTGTGCATGTTTAAGTGTGTGTCTTTAAGTGTGTGTGTGTGTTTAAAGTTTCTATTTAGCTTTATTTTTTTAGTTTAATTGTTATTAGCTATTGTTATTTGTGTGTGTTTTAAATGTTTCCATTAAGCTTTATTATTCCGTTTTATTATTATTATCTGTTAGTAGTGTGTTTGAGTGTGTGTGTGCGTGCGTGCGTGTGTGTGCGTGTGTGTTTAGTGTGCATGTTTAAGTGTGTGCCTTTAAGTGTGTGTGTTTGTGTGCGTGTGAATGTATTGAGTGTGTGTGCGTGTGCACGTGTTTTAAGTTTGCACATGTTTTGAGTGTGCGCGTGTTTTGATTTGTGCAAATGTTCGAGTGTGTGTGTTTTGAGTGTGTGTAAGTGTGTGTTTGTGTCTGCTTGTTTTGAGTGTGCATGTATTTTAAGTGTGTGTGTGTTTGTGTATTTCTGTGTTTGGTTGTGTGTTTGTGTTTAAATGTTTGTGTATTTGTGTGTTTGAGTGTTTGTGTTTTTTGTGCAGTTTTGTGTGTGTAAGTGTTTGAATGTTTGTGTGTCTGTGTGTGTATTTGTTTGCTTTCCTGTTTGAGTGCATATTTGTTTAAGTTTTTGCATTTGTGCGTCTGTTTGAGTCCTTGAATGTTTGTGTTCGTTTGAGTGTGTGTGTAAATGTGTGTTTTATTGTGTGTGTTTGTTTGAGTGTATTTTCAATGTTTGTGTAACTGTTTGAATATCTTTGTGTTATATTGTTTGTGTGTGCGCGCGTGTGTGTGTGTGTGTGTGTGTGCGTGTGTGTGCGTTTGTGTGTGTGTGTGTGTGTGTGCGCGTGTGTGTGTTTCTGTGTGTGTGTGTTTGTCGGGTGTGTCTGCATCTGCTGTATGTTCAACACGTGCTCTTCCTCTCAGATTGCTGTTACTCAGCTGTGCAAACACAGCACCTCCTGAATCTACCTGCGTTAACTGCACGCATCCCTCACTGCGCTATAAGCCTGTCCTGACTCGCACGGATAACACACACACACACACACACGCTTCCAAATTGAATGCGAGGACGAGCGTGGATTCCTGGAATATCTGCGGTGTGGATCTGCAGGGATTGAGGCTGTTAGAGGTTGGATCTGTGTGGACTGGTTTGTGTTTGTTCTGTTGTGATGAAGTCTGAAGGGTTTGGGAAGAGCCAGTGATTGGCTGTGAATGTGTGTGTGTGTGGGACGTCCCAGAGGACAGGTTTACTTTATTGCTCAGAGGTTGTGCTTCTTATTTTTTTATTTCTCGACTGCTGATTTGATGAAAGGTTGTTTAAGGTTCATTCATGAAGTTTTGGATCAGGCATAATCTTTTTTCACATGCATCTTCTAAAATTATTGTAAGATAGATAATAAATTGTGTATTTCATGTATTTCACTTATAAGTGTTTTGAATATTTGTTTATTTTTAATTTTTTATTTGTTAATAAATAATATAGAGAAAAAAAAAACACCTGTCGGCCACTTTATTAGGTACACCTTACTAGTACCGTGTTGGACCCCCTTTTGCCTTTAGAACTGCCTTAATCCTGTATGGCACAGTTTCAACAAGGTACTGGCAATATTCCTCAAAGATTTTGCTCCATATTGACATGATAGCATCATGCAGTTGCTGCAGATTTGTTGTCTGCACATCCATGATGTGAATCTGTTCCACTACATCCCAAAGGTGCTCTATTGGATTGAGTTATGGTGACTGTGGAGGCCATTTGAGTACAGTGAAGTCATTGTCATGTTTAAGAAACCAGTCTGAGATGATTCATGATTTAGGACATTGTGCGTTTTCCTGCTGGAAGTAGCCATCAGAACATGGGTATACTGTGCTCATAAAGGGATGGACATGGTCAGCAACAATACTTTTTTTTTTACTAAGTATAAATAAATATATATAATATTTAAAATAATATTTTTTTATAATATATACTTATTAAGTATAAAGAATTCCTTCATTTATTCATTCATTCATTAATTTTCTTTTCATCTTAGTCCCTTAATTAATCTTGGATTACCACAGTGGAATGAACCGGCAATTTATCCAGCATCAGTTTTATGCAGCAGATTGCCTTCCAGCTGCAAACCATCACTGGGAAACATCCATACACACCCATTCACAGACATGCACTATGAACAATTTAGCCTACCCAATTCAATGGTACCGCATGTCTTTGGAGTTGTGGGGGAATAAGGAGCACCAGGTGGAAACCTCATGCGAACACAAGGAGAACATGCGAACTCCATAGAGATAACAACTGATGGTAAAAATGTCCAATAAATTATAATTAGTTAACATTAATAAATTATTAACAACATATTAATTCATATTAGTGTTAGTATTAATTAAATATGATCAATATTTTTGTTACATTGTTCATTAATTCTATTATTATTTAGTAAAAACACAACTTTGGATTCTTGAATCATATAAGAACAGGTCTATTAAACGATATTTGCATCATTAATAATATTAACAGCTGCTGATGGTGATTGAATGCTGACAATAACATGAAACATTCATTCATTCATTCATTCATTTTCTTGTCGGCTTAGTCCCTTTATCAATCCAGGGTCGCCACAGCGGAATGAACCGACAACTTATACAGCACGTTTTTACGCAGCGGATGCCCTTCCAGCTGCAACCCATCTCTGGGAAACATCCACACACACATTCTCAGACACACACACACACACACACACACACACACACACACACTCATACACTACGGACAATTTAGCCTACCCAATTCACCTGTACCGCTTGTCTTTAGACTGTGGGGGAAACCGGAGCACCCGGAGGAAACTCTCGCGAACGCAGTGAGAACATGCAAACTCCACACAGAAACGCCAACTGAGCCGAGGCTCGAACCAGCCTCGGCCTTCTTGCTGTAAGGCGACAGAACTACCTACTGCGCCACTGCTTTTCCCCCAGCATGAAACATGAAATAAAACAAATAAATGCTTCAGAAGTGTTTTTCTACTTAGTTTTCTTCAAATTCTTGCAGATTTACCAATTTTAAGCCCTGTCTGAGACATTATTATGGATCTCTTCTGGTCTTCTGTATGATTGCTTATCATTTCCCAAGCAGAAATCAGCATTTACTTTCCATGCAATCATATTAAAATATAATAAAGGTATTAAAAAGCCATCAGTTGTTTCTGATGACTTTAAAACCAACATTGTTTCAGTGCTGAACAGGAAGAGACATGTTTGTGTGTGTGTGTGTGTGTGTGTGTGTGTGTGTGTGTGTGTGTGTGTGTGTGTGAGTGTGTGAGTGAGTGAGTGAGTGAGTGAGTGAGTGAGTGAGTGAGTGAGTGAGTGAGTGAGTGAGTGAGTGAGTGAGTGAGTGAGTGAGTGAGTGAGTGAGTGAGTGAGTGAGTGAGTGAGAGTGTGTGTGTGTGTGTGTGTGTGTGTGTGTGTGTGTGTGTGTGTGTGAGAGAGAGATTCTCCAGGGTTGCTCTGAATGGACAGGAAGCAGGTCTAGATTGAGTTTTGAGCCAGTGATGTCATCATAAGCAGCTGCCCAGAAATATGAGGGGCAAATCTGCATTTCCCAGAACAGATCTTCTCACTTTGACCATTTCATATTCAATTACTCTCTTCACCTCAACAAGAAATGCTGGGATTTTCAAAGCTGAGCATAACCTAGCATTGAAATGTTACAGCAGGTTTTATAACTAGTGTACATTTCAAGTATTGACTACTGTCTGAGGGTGGGTTTGCAATTGGCGGGAAAACTGCAATAAATAATAATAAATGTAATATATTAATAAATAATGTGTAATAAATGTAACTTCCTTTCAGATATGGGACAAGTATGTCATTGTTATATATTATATTATGCATAATTAATTCTGTAAATATTACTTTTCACAGCTTTAAAGGAAACCATATGGTCATATTTTATTATACATTTTATTATCATGTTAAATACTTTTAAAATAACATGCTAGTCCAACAAAAAGAGCTATTTGTGACTGTGATAGGCCTACACAATATTTTTATTTTTTTTATTTTTAAATAACTGTTATAAAAACATGTATATAATGCTTTCAATGCAATACTTTCTCATACACACTTGTACACAGCACCTTACAATGCAATACTTTCTCTACACATTTGTACACTGCATCTTATAACCTGTATATTTAAAACAAATCTGAACAAACTATTCAACATCCAGAGCTTTTTGACTAATTGCATCGGTTTAATGTTTATCGTCTTTTTTCAGACTTATTTCCGTGTTGTCACTTTATGTACACTGGAAGCTTCTGGAGCCAAAACAAGTTCCTTGTGTGTGTGAAGCACGTTTGGCAATAAAACTGATTCTGATTTATCTTTTGGATTATTTTCTGATTTTATTTGGTCACAATATCAAAATGTTCAATTATTTACACTAGTGGAATATTTTCATTTTGTTTTGTTAGTTTTTTTTTCTCATTAAGGCTACATTTATTTAAAAAAATCTGTAAATATTAAATATTTTATTGGTTTAAAGTAATTGAATATTTAGCTAATGTTGTTTATTCCTGTGACATAAAGCTGAATGTTCAGCGTCATTGCTTTAGTTTTCATGTTTTGCTGTAATTTCTATGTATTTTTTTTCTGTAATATGCAATGTATAGTTTTAGACAAAGAACAGAACTTACTGCATGATTGCAAAATAATAATAAAAAAGACCTACTCCAAACTCCAGCAAAATCTGCATAATATTAATTAAAGTATAGGTCATATTTTTATTTTATATAAAAATATAAATTTTATTTTATTTTATTTTAATTAGTAAATTTATTTTATTAATATTTTAATATAATTAAAGCAAATAATATGTTCATATTAAAGTCATATGATAATAATTATGGAAATTTATACAGATTTTTCAGAAGTCGGTCATTTTTGTTTTCTGTTTATTTAATTTGATTATTAATTAATCAATTTGTTTATTAACAACTTAGCCTCATAAAAATCTAATTTACAGTTTTAAGGTTTTGATAAATGGCTAGATTAAAACATACAATATTGTCAGTGCCGATAGTCTAGTGGTAAAGTGAGCCAACATACTGTATAGCACTGAGCTGTCCAAGTTCGATTCCTAGATCCTTGCCCCTCTCTCTGCTCTCCATGTATTTCTGTCTCAACTCCACTGCTCTATATAATAAAGGTAAAAACCCCTTAAATATATATATATATATATATATATATATATATATATATATATATATATATATATATATATATATATATATATATATATATATATATATATATATAAACAACACATACAATTAAAAAAAATAAGCATGAAATCAAATCAGACAAAGTTGTACGGATTGCTCATTTTTCAGCCAAAAGGCCATTAGGAACTGCAATCAGACTCTGCTGTTTTCCAGCATAGCATCAGACCATTCATGAATGTGTGTTAGTCGGTGTAAGCAGTTTGTCAGGTGTGTAACTGTAACGCGTGTTTGTGAGTCTTAGTGTGAGGATCAACACATCTGTAATGACCTCTATCTGAAGCAGGAGACAGAGCTGCATCTGAAATCTGATCACACCATGATCTTGTGTGTGTGTGTGTGTGTGTGTGTGTGTGTGTGTGTGTGTGTGTGTGTGTGTGTGTGTGTGTGTGTGTGTGTGTGTGTGTGTGTGTGTGTGTGTGTGTGTGTGAAAATGTGTGAAGATGTGTAAAGTATCTGGACGTGTGCATGAAGGGTGGAGTGCATGATCTTTCGTATCTTTCGTCTGGTTATGTTTTATGTCCTGTTATAACCCCTCCTAGATTGACTGCTCTTTTGGTTCACACCAGATCTTTTGCTTATAAAAAAAGGCTTCAATCTTCAATGTTTCTGAATGAGTGATGCGTTATTAAACCAGTCAAATATGCGTAAATGCAAATGATGTTTGAGAGCTTTAGTTGTGAAGATCTAGAAATGAGATGAGGGTGTTTAAACTGAGTTAGGGGGAACTGCTCTTTTACATATTAGTTTTATACTATAGAATACGTCATTTTAGCTATACGAGTGGACTAAGTGGAAAGCTATAGGTCTGAGACATCACATTTTGGTGTCAGATTGAAATTCAATGTAAAAAGTGTTTTTTAAAATGTCAAAATGTTGGGGAGAGTCATAAACAGCACCCACACTGTTTAAGGTTTCTGTACTTATTAGTAAATACAGTGGGGGAAATAAGTGTTGAACACGTCACCCTTTTTCTCAGAAAGCATATTTCTAAAGGTGCTGTTGACTTGAAATTTTCACCTGATGTTGATGATAACCAAAGAAAACAAATCTAATTAGTTTACAAATTAAGTTATGTGAAATCAAATGAAATGACACAGGGAAAAAGTATTGAACACATGAAGAAAAGGAGGTGTAGTTCGGCAGTGAAAGCCCAGACAGCAGCTGAAATCTCTCAGTAGTTTTTCACCAACCCTCTGCTCCTTCTCAGTGTAAATGATTATCAGCTGCTTCAGTTCAACATCTACATTATCAGGAGGATAAAGATGAAACCAGGGTGGACATTTTAGCAAGACACTGATCCAAAACACAGCCAAGGGAACTCCCAAATGAAAATCAGGCTGTAGAATGTCCCCCATTGTTTTGTACATAATTTTATGTCTTATTTATACAAAAAGAAAACATTTTTAAAAAGTCAACAATGATCATATTGCACAAACCATCTATATCAGGGTTTTTCAAAGTCTAAGACAGTGGGCCTCCCTTTTGACACAACTTATCCATTGGCGCCCCCCTCCTCCCAAACACACACACACACACACACACACACACACACACACACACACACACACATATATATATATATATATATATATATATATATATATATATATATATATATATATATATATATATATATATACATACAGTATATATATATAAAGACACAGACAGATGTCAGACTGTTAACTCACTTTTATCATGATTTGCATGAAAGTGCAATTATTTACAGAGTAATAACAATTATTTTAATATAACATTTTTAAAACTAGGATGATGATTCAATATGAATAGAACCGATCCAAGAACTGTTCATCCCAGTCAAAACAGTCGAAGTTTAGCAGGTCTCATGCTGTCATTAGCCAAAATATCTTGACAAACCACACATAAAGGTCGTGGTTCGTCAGCTGGTCCTGTCCACGTAAATCCTAAACTCAAATACTGATCATCATATCGTCGTCTTTTGGGTTTAAGCCTTGAACTTGAAGGCTTTGAATCAGGGGATCTCAGAAACCGATCCATTGCATTAGCAGCATGATTAGCAGGCATATACCTGTATTGGCGGGCTTGCCAAACAGAAGCGAATTCACAGCTATGGCCTTCTGGGTAAAAAAGGTTTTCTTATTTTAGACGTATTCTTTTTTTTTTTTAGCTTTGTTTAATTAAAACGTTTAAATATAATAAAAAATACATATAATAATTAAACTTAATAATTATATTTTTATAATATAATATTTTTCCCACGCCTCCCCTGACATGCTCTCCCAGGGGAGGCGCGCCTCACACTTTGAAAACCCCTGATCTATATAATGTTTACTTTATTAAACAGTCCACTCATTATCCACCTATTTAAATGTCCTTCTGTCTTATCCTGAGCTCCTGTAACCCACAAAAAAAGTATTTTTGTTATAGGCTGTAAAAAATATGGACGTAGTATCCGTGATGTAACTCATAGGTTTCTGACAAACGTAAATGAAGTGGGCTTGGTCAAGCATCGCCATTTTGTTTGCATTGACCGGAGGTAACCAAAAAAGGGCAGTTTGAGCGGAGCTACAGTTGCTAGCATTTTGTTAGACGGGCTTTTCTTTGGTAGAAACATGCCTTGTTTGTGTTCTGACCACATGTGCTTGACTGTGTACTAAGTTAGTAAAGTGTTTAGTCTTTTTAAAATCACTGTTGTAATACATTGAGCCACATTGTTCTTATGACGTTTTTCAGGAGGAAACCATGAATTACTTCCAAACACTTCAGATATAGTCTGTGTAAGTAAATGCAGGGCTATTGATGAAATCCAGCATAACAGTGTAAGATAACACAACACTTCAGATGACTGTTCTAGAGCCTACAGCCAGGGCCGGAGCAAGCTGAACTGCCGCTCTAGGCAGAGGACGATCTAGCCGCCCTCAACCCCAATGTGAAAACGAAAGTGACCGGTTATGAAAATGAAGTGAGGTGTTGCAGACCTCTGTTCTGGTTCCCTATGCGCGGATATAACCTAGGACGCGTTGGTGTCGCGGACCTCTATTCTGCCGCACTATGCGCGGATATAACTGAGTGAGGACACGCGGGTGCTGATGGAGGTGCCTAGGTCGCCTCTATGGACGCGCCGGCCCTGCCTACAGCTAATCAATCTGTCCGATTCTGCATTACAGCTCTAAAGACAATTCTAAATGATCTTAAATAAAACAAATACCTTTATAGAAATGGTATAATTATGTAATTTCACTCACCTAGGAAATGGAGGCCATGTGAATGGTTTGTGAACACAAATAAGTGCACACAGCATGCTATAGTATCTGAAGATTGTAGGAAAAAAATCTTGAAGGCAACTGACTTTGTAAAGCCACACAAAACAAAACAAAACTACGATGAATATGCCGAGTTCAGCGGCTAATCAGCCGGAATCAGCCGAGGTGAAGTGACGACGAGTAGCAAGACCAAGCTGTCACTCAAGTGACCACACCCTTAATTATGCAGACTAAATATAACTCAATATAAATAAATGGATGAGTTATTAAAAAAATATATATCACCCCCTTCACAGTTGTCATGAAGTGTAATATTAGCTATATACACATCAAAATCACTTGTTGTCCCAGACTGTAAACACCTTTTTTTCTGCTGTTAAGTTGGCCATTTTAACAGTGAGCTCAACAGAAATTTGTAAAGAATTCAGTTACTTCCGTATTAGACTACAGAGGGAGAGCGGGATGTTGCTGCTTGGTTTTTGCATACAGTTAATGACAATCTCATTCTGATTCTACAAATGCTAATATATGTAGATTTAAGATACCAATAGCAATATGGGTTCTTTTAAATACTATCATGTGCCATTTAAGTATAAACATGTACCATTTTGAAAGGGTAACATCACAGTGACAGCTTTCTGACAGTGCAGGGGGCTTGAATTGAACTGTTCAGGAGAGTTGGCTTCCTTGCGTTGTTTTTAACTCTCCACCTTGCTATGCATGACTAATGCACAAAAAATGTGTAATTTAAGTTGCTGTTTGAGAAAAAGGAAGACTTTGAGATGCTGTGACACACAAATCCAGCACATGCTGCATTAATGCAATGAAATCATGTCAAAGTATGGCACAGAAACATTCCACATGTGAATGATTTATAATAAGACATCAAATCTTTATATTTAGCATGGCTGAGCGCTGTCTTTATGGCTTGGAGGCGCAGAGGGCGAATGATTTCTCTTTACACTTTCAGCACATGAGAAGATTAATCCATATTTTACTGACAGCAGCAAATCAAAGGCACAGCCAACTAAAAGATCCTTTTTTACTGGATTTACGAGAGGTGTTAATGGTAAAAGTGATTTCTAATTTAAATAATTTATTTTGTCTTTTTGTATTTATGACAGTGCATAATATTTTTTTATAGTTAAAAATTGTAATTGGGGTAACTAGGCAAGTCATTGGTGATTGGACAACAGTGGTTTGGTCTGTAGCCAATCAAAAAAAAAGGGGGACCAACAATATTCATTAAAAAAATAAATAAAACTGCTTTTATTCTAGCCAAAGTAAAACGAATAAGACTTTTCCAGAAGAAAGCATATTATATGAAATGGTGTGGAAATACTGTAAACATTTCTTTGCTTTGTTAACATGGAAAATTCACTGGATGGCTAACAGTATTACCTTCAACTCTATGACTGTTGCTGTTTAAGGCCCCGTTTACACAAGTGCGTTTTAGTTTTAAAACGGCGTTTTAGAATGAAAACGATCCGCGTCCACACTCGCGTTTTACCCAGCGCTGCAGCCCATCTACCCAGATGAGAGCTCTGCTGGTCGGACTTCTCATCAAGCATTTCCCGCTGGATCTAATCTCACTATATTTATTAAATGGGATATTTCATTCGTCTTGTTGTCTTTATCTAACTGCATATTCCCTGACTTTGGTCATTGGAATCTATTACTTGTTCTCAGGTAACGTGTTTTGGCTGAGTGCAAAGATAAGTTAATGATTAATGTAACCACGTAGCCTACATTCTGTATATTGACTGATCGCTTGCCTTTATTTCCTATAATGTATAAACTTATTGTATGTTATTCTTTTATAATGGCCATTATCGATTATTAAAACTGATATTCAGCAAAAGAGAGGGCATGTTTCGTATTTTCACTGAAATTGAAAGGAGACAGTTGTTATTGGCTCCGTTTAGTTATAAATATCCACACAGTGAAGATGATGCTCATAAATGCAGCACGACGCCTCAACATATCTGCTGTCTGTTAAGTTGCTAATATTAAAATGAAAATAGGCAGTTCCTTAAATCATGTTTACATTTTATTGTTGAGAAAGTGAAACAACGTAGCTAGAGTGATGTGAATGAAGTTATAAAGTACACTGTTCCCTTTGAAGATTTACCCGTTTCCTCTGTATAGTCTGTTTTCCATATCAATCTGAGAAGAAAAGACTGCAGTCTTGATCAAACTTGCGAAGTCTGAACTTACAAGGAGAGGATGCAGGACTGAACTGTGTGTGTTAGGCTACTTAATATTGAGGAAAAGCCCCAATCAGAGAGGCGAATGTCGGCAGCCCCGCCTCCGTTTTTAGATGTCTCCGTTTTCCATCATCCACACTGAGATGGAGCAGCAGCGTTTCAGAATGAAAACAGCCTCTCCAGCGTTTTCGGCACTCGAGAACTCTGGCGTAGTGTGGACGGATGGCGTAACCGTAGCAAAACTTATGCGTTTTCAAACTAAAACGCATTAGTGTAAATGGGGCCTAAAGGGTCAGGAAACACCAAAACACATTTTTTGAGCTGTTGACAGTCGTTTATGAGTCCCACACTGCTAAAAACACTATTAGGACACATATATCTCACTAAAAAGTGAAAATTGGTTGTTTTTGCGTTATTTTGAGCAAATTCGTACTTCTGGTTTGAAACGAATTTTTGAAGCTGCGTCACGGCCATGAGATCTTACCGTGTATTCCAGCGTGCAGACTGGACGTCTGTGCCAGAGTGTCCCGTATTACGTCTCTGAGTGTGTTGCATTCATTCATGAGTAAGGCTTGGTTCAAACCAATCAGCGCGCGCCATTATGTATGCGCTGCAACTTCATTAATATGCATGCTAGCTTTCTTAGACTATACCTGAAATAGTGTTCAGACGGCAGAGAGACGACACACGTCGTAATGCCAAAAGTAGTGGGAAAAGAATAAGAGTTGTTTGGAGATACGGGTCGCCAGTGTTGCTTTGATAATGTGAAGGTATTGTTTTCATTTTCTCTCTATGAGCGCGCTGCTAGACTCACGTGAGGATCCGTAGACGCAACGCGCGGCTGAAAAGCGTTTGTTTGGAACATTTTTTACTGGAGAGCATTTCTCATCAATGGTGAGATCCGGATTTGCTGCTCGTCTCCTTTTAAAAAGACGCAGCTTCAGTATGAGCTGATTGTCCTGTCTACAGATTCAGTAAATGTGTGCGATCAGCGCCCTTTCTTTGTATATTCAGATGGCAAAGTTATAGTTCGTATGGTCGGCTGTACTCTTTCAGTGTTTAAAGACAGACCTTAGTCAAAATGATTTCTAAGTAACTTAGTTTACAGTACGTTGATATCACTACAATATTGAAAGATCCGCTGTAAATGCTGCTCTCTGTGTGTAAACTCGTGAACACTGTAAGCAAACTTTTGCCGACTGTCGTGTTGAATTTTCGTCGTATTTTACAGAGAAATGCAGAGGCTTTTTTTCCAATACGACGTGCGGTATCAAACATTTCACCGTCATTAAACACACTGTCTTTCTCCTCTGTGTGTGTGTGTGTGTGTGTGTGTGTGTGTGTGTGTGTGTGTGTGTGTGTGTGTGTGTGTGTGTGTGTGTGTGTGTGTGTGTGTGTGTGTGTGTGTGTGTGTGTGTGTGTGTGTGTGTGTGTGTGTGTGTGTGTGTGTTTGTATTTCCTCTGTCCTCAGCGCGTGCCCAAATGGCAACTCCCATTTTTATTCAAACCCTGCCCATTTTCCAACCCCCGACACTCCCACCCAAACAGAGCTAGACACACCCACTTTCCTAACTTTTTTTCAAAATAGATGTGTGAAAACATCCTGCTAAAACGGGGCCTGAAATTGATTAAAGTTTAATTCCATCAAAACAATAGCATAAACACCCCAAAAAAGAATCATGTAGGGACTTAAGATGCTCAATTTAGTTGAGAATCAATCAAACTCTTGAAGGATTTTATTGATATTCTTTATCTCTTGAGTTCCAGGCACTCAAACTATAGTGAAAAAAACAAAAGACATTTTCCCATATATGCTGCCATTTCCATGCCAATTATCCTGACTTCATATACACATGAATGAATTACTTGCTAGATATACATCCATATATAATTCATTCATTCATTTTCGTCCACTTTTCCGGGGCGGGGTCGCGGGGGCAGCAGTCTTAGGAGAGAACCCCAGACTTCCCTCTCCCCAGACACTTCCTCCAGCTCCTCCAGGGGGATCCCAAGGCGTTCCCAGGCCAGCCGACATAGTCCGTCCAGTTTGTTCTGGGTCTTCTCTGAGGCCTCCTCCCGGTGGGACATGCCTGGAACACCTACCTAGGAGGTCATCTAGGAGGCATCCGAAACAGATGCCCGAGCCACCTCAGCTGACTTCTCTCGATGTGGAAGAGCAGCGGCTCTACTCCGTGCTCCACCCGGGCAACAGAGCTCCACACCCTATCTATAAGACTGCGCCCTGCCACCCTTCGAAGGAAACTAATTTCGGCCGCTTGTGTCCAAGATCTTATCCTTTCAGTCATGACCCAAAGCTCATGACCATAGGTGAGAGTAGGAACATAGATTGACCGGTAAATCGAGAGCTTTGCCTTTCGGCTCAGCTCCTTCTTCACCATAACGGACTGGTACATCGACCGCATTACTGCTGGCGCTGCACCAATCCGCCTGTCAACCTCATGTTCCATCCTTCCCTCACTCCTAAACAAAACCCCAAGATACTTAAACTCCACCTGGGGTAAGGACTTTCCTCCAACCTGGAGATGGCAAACCACCTTTTTCTGGTGGAGCACCATGGCCTCGGACTTGGAGGTGCTAATTCTCATCCCAGCCACGTTTCACTCGCCAGCAAACAGCCCCAGTGCAACCTGAAGGTTCATACATCCATATATAATTTTTAAATACTTCTTATGTTTACCTGTTTTTATCACCTCTCATGGTGTCCTCTAAGTACTAAAGAGTCTTAAAATGTTTTAAATAAAAAAAATAAAAATAAAACTTAGGCTTTAAAGTATTAAATTCACTGAATTATTCTCTTGTATAATTTTCAATCAGGCCAACACTCATTCGATCACTAACAATACATCTCAATAACACCTTTTATCAAAAGTTAAATTTGGGCGGCTGCTTGTCAAGTCCGGATGAATGACCTAAAGTAGGCATACATGCAAATGAGAAGGGTTGGGCCCGTGAGATTTATCACAGTTTGTTTTGTCTTCTTATTGACCCCTTTTCCACCAGAGATTTACACTCGTATAATTTACATGAGACCCAGGAAACAATGGTCTCTAAGGCTCACAGCAGGGGTGGCAAACCCTGTTCCTGGAGAGCCACGTTCCTGCAGATTTCAGTTGGTACCCAAATCAAACACACCTGAACCAATTAATTAGGACGTGATACAGGCAGGTGTGTTTGATATGGGTTGCAACTGAAATCTGCAGGAAGGTGGCTGTCCAGGAACAGGGTTGGTCACCCCTGGCTCACAGTATGCCCAATTCTATACACAGATCTTTTATTATTCTACTATGCCTTGATAAACGCAGATTTTCATTATAGGGCACCTTTTAAATTTGCTGAAATATCGTCTTGTAGGTCTTAAATATTTTTAAATTGTTCTTCATTTTCCTATATCCATGCAAAGCTACGTATGTCAAGCCAACACACATCCCAGGGCTCAACAATAAGGACTGCCCGGTGGCCCAGGGCCAGCGTGAGAGACGCTTGGGACAGTAGACAGGATAATTACTGGCCCGATTGGGAGAGTGCTGCCTTGTCACTAACATTTAATTGGTCTGCGACTATTTGTCAATTGCGTGCATTTTAAGTTTAGTCTTTAAACACTACCTTCTCTGTGATGTCGTAAACACCATATTGCTTTTTGGTTCCTCTTGTCTGATTTGATGTTTTGAGCATGCAATTTTTTCCCGTAACCTGATAACAGCCAGTACAGCGAAGAAACGGCAACATGGCGGCAACATCAAATTATAAGGCTAAAAGAAAATGTCTGTTTCTAACGTCTTGGAAGCAGACATTTACGTGTGAACAATGCGACAAACAAAAGTGATAAAAAAAAAATGAAAAAAGTGATGTTTGCCATCAGTTTGACAAGTCGGCCACCTTTTGTTAAATAATTTCGAACCACAATAAAATACCTCCACATTTTCCCCCGCTCTTTTTGTTTGGAAAACACTTTTATTAATATGTTTTTAAGTATTGAAATTCTAGATTCACTTTATTTTTGACACATTATTTAAAATATGTGGCAAAAAATAGCTATTAACTTCCCTTTTTTTTGGTGGGGCCAGTGAAAATTTGGTAGGGCAAGTAAAAATCTGAACCACTGGCCCAATCGGACCAGTAGAAAAAATCTTTAGCGTTGAACCCTGCATCCAATCACCAACAATCCATCTCAATACAACTATTAACAAACTCTGTTTACCAATATGGCCTGATGGTCTTTCTTACAATAGCATTCAATTAAATGTTCTCTATTGTCGTCCGTATATGATGAGGACACTGACCTGGACACACTGCTGCATATATTTTAGTTTATTATAGTTTTTAAAGCATAATAAAAAACTAATTAGAATTTTTTTGGGTGGGGTGAATAAATCCATATAATATAAATATAAAAATCCATAGCGTTTAGTTCTCTAAAAGTGTGAAATTGAATTCATAATGGTCTTAAAAAGTCTTAAATTTGACTTAACATGTGAATCCTGATCTAAAACACTGCTTTTTCTGCCTGACTCTTGCCTGTTATCAAATAAACGCTCCGCCACTGAAGCGCTGTAGCTTTTCAGAGCCGCACAAAGAGGTTTTGTTCTTAAGCATGGAGCGATACACTCAACAAGGTCTTTGCTTTTTTGCATCTGACTGCGTGTTTTCAGTGTGTTCAGTCAGATGAAGGCGCTTGCAAACCTTCAGTGGCCCTGAGGCGCTTTTAATGTGATGTATTACACTGACTGTGTTCATATCCTCTCTAATAACTCACAGTTCAAAGGACAACTCTTTTAGCGTTTCGGTCTGTCAAAAGTACTGAGAGCCCAAAGCCTCTGAATACTGACCTCAAGGCAAGTAAAAGCATCTCTGATTTAACTCCTTCTGGAAGTCACCATGGATCAAAATCAAAATCCAGTTTTCTTTCTAAATGAGGGTTTTTGTGCACGGTTGTCAGTGCATGGTGTTTAGTGCATTAAAATACTTTTGCCATCTTTGACTTCCCTTTTCGTGTTGATGTCATGTGATTTTGGCTGTGTATAAAATAGCCAAAGGTTGATTCACTTGGACCAGTCATAATCATATCATGGTTTTGGAATAATTTGAATGAATTTTGGCCTATGGTTGACTGTAATAATGAATGCAATTTATTTGTACGTATTCATTAGGGCTGCACTGCATATCCTTTCAACATCGATATCGCAATGCTTATTGGCAATAGTCGCATGCCAACATCTGCAATGTTGAGTCTGAGGGTGCTTTCATACCTGTCGTTACAATCTTTTTAAGAGAAAAGTTTATTTACATATATCAGAATATAACAAAGAAAACGGTATTACAGGGCTCGAAACTAACCTTTTTGCTTCGTAGCACCAATGCTCCTAACTTTAAAAATTTCGGTGCATCAGCCAAAATGTAGTCGCACTTATAAGCACCGTTACTACAAGTTTTACAAGGTGCTCTTCTTCGGTGTGAGGTGCTCTGGTGCTCCGGGAAGTAGGTGAAGGACAGTGAGTAGTCGGGTGTAGGATCGTCACGAGCTGGAGTCCGCTAAGGAGAGACAGAGAGACAAGCATTAGCACAGGGAGTCATTGAAGGAATGAAGCTCATCTTCTCCTGGCGTAGGTTGGGCTTATATGCCTCTCTGCGTGATGCCGTCCAGCTGTGAGCGATCCTGGCTTGATGATGGTCCAGCTGGGTGAAATTAGCGACCAGGGCGACGTGGCATGCGAGCGCTCGTTACAA
Source organism: Danio rerio (assembly GCF_049306965.1). Taxonomy (NCBI): domain Eukaryota; kingdom Metazoa; phylum Chordata; class Actinopteri; order Cypriniformes; family Danionidae; genus Danio; species Danio rerio. The sequence goes on along the minus strand of NC_133187.1, from coordinate 45,735,207 downwards.
TATATCTATATATATATATATATATATAAAATTATAATCCTAAATAAATTATATGCAATTATATAACAAAAAAAATATATATCCGTGCGTGAGAAAAATATGTCTCAACGAAATCCAGTTATCACAAGAAAATATATATATTTTTTTACATAACTGAGCGACTAAAAGGTATATGGAGCGCTCACCGGCCCTGAACGCACTGCTTGA